>NC_091283.1:847527558-847827870 GCF_032444005.1 Ranitomeya imitator | reverse complement strand
CCTCAACAGAGAAGATAAGTACAGAGAGGCCTGGCGCCTGCGCACTGCAGGAATCAGCTCTGCCCTCAACAGAGCAGATCAATAGAGAGAAGCCCGGTGCCTGCGCTCTGCAGGAATCTGCTCTGCCCTCAACAGAGCAGATCAGTACAGAGAGGCCTGGCGCCTTCGCACTGCAGGAATCTGCTCTGCCCTCAACAGAGCAGATCAGTACAGAGAGGCCCGGCACCTGCGCACTGCAGGAATCTGCTATACCCTCAACAGAGCAGATCAGTACAGAGAGGCCGGCGCCTGCGCTCTGCAGGAATCTGCTCTACCGTCAACAGAGCAGATCAGTGCAGAGAGGCCGGCGCCTGCACACTGCAGGATTCTGCTCTGCCCTCAGCAGAACAGATCAGTACAGAGAGGCCTGGCGCCTGCGCACTGTAGGAATCTGCCCTGCCATCAACAGAGCAGATCAGTACAGAGATGCCCGGCGCCTGCGCAGCAGAATCTGCTCTGCCCTCAACAGAGCAGATCAGTGCAGAGAGGGCCTGCGCACTGCAGGAATCTGCTCTGCCCTCAACAGAGCAGATCAGAACAGAGAGGCCCGGTGCCTGCACTCTGCAGGAATCTGCTCTAACGTCAACAGAGCAAATCAGTACAGAGAGGCCCGACACCTGCGCACTACAGGAATCTGCTCTGCCCTCAACAGAGCAGATCAATACAGAGAGGCCCGGCGCCTGCGCACTGCAGGAATCTGCTCTACCGTCAACAGAGCAGATCAGTACAGAGAGGCCCAGCGCCTGCGCACTGCAAGAATCTGCTCTGCCCTCAACAGAGAAGATCAGTACAGAGAGGCCTGGCGCCTGCGCACTGCAGGAATCTGCTCTGCCCACAACAGAGCAGACCAATAGAGAGAAGCCCGGTTCCTGCGCACTGCAAGATTCTGCTCTGCCCTCAACAGAGAAGCTCAGTACAGAGAGGCCTGGCGCCTGCGCTCTGCAGGAATCTGCTCTGCCCTCAACAGAGCAGATCAGTACAGAGAGGCCCGACGACTGCGCACTGCGGGAATCTGTTCTACCGTCAACAGAGAAGATCAGAACAGAGAGGCCCGGCGCCTGCGCACTGCAGGAATCTGCTCTGCCCTCAACAGAGCAGATCAGTACAGAGAGGCCCGGCGCCTGCGCTCTGCAAGAATCTGCTCTACCGTCAACAGAGCAGATCAGTACAGAGAGGCCTGGCGCCTGCGCACTGCCAGAATCTGCTCTGCCCTCAACAGAGCAGATCAGTACAGAGAGGCCCGACGACTGCGCACTGCGGGAATCTGTTCTACCGTCAACAGAGAAGATCAGAACAGAGAGGCCCGGCGCCTGCGCACTGCAGGAATCTGCTCTGCCCTCAACAGAGCAGATCAGTACAGAGAGGCCCGGCGCCTGCGCTCTGCAAGAATCTGCTCTACCGTCAACAGAGCAGATCAGTACAGAGAGGCCTGGCGCCTGCGCACTGCCAGAATCTGCTCTGCCCTCAACAGAGCAGATCAGTACAGAGAGGCCCGACGACTGCGCACTGCGGGAATCTGTTCTACCGTCAACAGAGAAGATCAGAACAGAGAGGCCCGGCGCCTGCGCACTGCAGGAATCTGCTCTGCCCTCAACAGAGCAGATCAGTACAGAGAGGCCCGGCGCCTGCGCTCTGCAAGAATCTGCTCTACCGTCAACAGAGCAGATCAGTACAGAGAGGCCTGGCGCCTGCGCACTGCCAGAATCTGCTCTGCCCTCAACAGAGCAGATCAGTACAGAGAGGCCCGGCGCCTGCGCACTGCAGGAATCTGCTCTGCCCTCAACAGAGCAGATCTGTACAGAGAGGCCCGGCGCCTTCGCCCTGCAGGAATCTGCTCTACCGTCAACAGAGCAGATCAGTACAGAGAGGCCCGGCGCCTGCGCCCTGCAGGAAGCTGCTCTGCCCTCAACTGAGCAGATCAGTATGCCTGCGCCGGAGCGCAGTGCTGAGGAGAGATGAAGCAAGCAGGAGGGCGGCATCGTAAGAAGATGGGAGGCGTCGGACCAGGACCTGTGACACCCATTGGACCGGACCGCCCCACAAGTGAGTATAATAAGACGTGTTTTTCTTCTCTCTCGGGTCGGATCAGGGGCTTATCAACAGCCCGCCATCTTATTCGGCCGAACCTAGTGACAGGTGCCCTTTAAATCTGTGTCACCTTGCTGCTGAGATGTGGACAGAGGGGCTTTGCAGCTGAGTGACAACCAATATACTCACCAAAAAACCTATTGTGGTCGTCACCCAACTTTCCCAGACCCTGAATGGTGAATCCTTGTAGGGTCTGATGAAACAAGATAACTATCCCAAATGTCCAAAACTATTGGAATTATTTATCCCAACAGATTCAGTGCACAAATTCACATGACCACCTTCCGTGCAGGATCCAGATCCATGCAACGCCACCGCCTGCTGGGTGTCACCTGTCACTGATCCCCCATCTGCTACAGGAGAACAACGCTGACTCCTGGTGGAATTGTTCTGTCACTACCACTGGCAGGATCTCTCCTACACTCATGGAGAGCAGCGCTGCCTCCTGCTGGATGTGACCTGTTACTGAAAAGTAGTGCTGCTTCCTGCTGGACGTGACCTGTTACTACCACTGGCAGGATCCCTCCCCCATCTGCTCCTGGAGGGCAGCGCTGCCTCCTGCTGGATGTGACCAGTTACTACCACTGGCAGGATACCCCCCCCCCCCCCCGTCTGCCTCCTGCTGGACTTGTGTGTGTTATTCTTGGAAAAGGCTGATGGAGATCTTAAGGCCGGCGTCACACTTGTGTGTGCAATGTGAGGGACTTGTGCGAGTGTGACCCCGGCCTAAGTATGACCTGTGGGGTTGGCACCCTCCACACCGCACCCTACACCAAAAAAATGGAATACATTTTTTTGGTGTAGGGAAAAGCGAAGTCTCCCTAAGCTAGAAGATCGTTGGGTACAGCCGGGACCAGCTGCTTGGAAAGTATCACCAAACCGCGCGCCGTAAGGCCTGTAGGACATTATTGCAAGAGAGCTTGGCTGAGTAGATTACACAAGAAGGAAAGCACACAGCAAGTCAGCAGGATCTAGGAGCAACATGGCAGATGTGACAACCTACATGGTGAGCTGCAGCATGTGCTATATGTTCACAGACCGACCAGAAGAATCAAATTTCACCTGTCAGAAGTGTAGACTAGTGGCCCTTTTAGAAGAAAAGGTGCGGGGTCTGGAAGAAAGAATAGCAACTTTGAAACTCATCAAAGAGAATGAAGACTTTCTAGACAGAACAGAAGCATCTCTACTGGTCACAGAAGGTGAAAAAAGTGTCAGAGAACCTCCAAAAGCAGATGAGTGGAAGCATGTGACCAAAAGAAGCAAGAAGACCATGGAGAAATCACCAACCACACAACTGAAGAACCGATATCAAATCTTTGTAGAGGATGAAGATGGCACACCTAAGGATGAAGCAATACCAGCAAGCAAAAAAGAAAAGGGCACACAAGTGACAGCAAAAAGTACAGCCAAGAAGCAACGAAGAGTGGTGGTGGTGGGAGACTCACTACTGAGAGGCACCGAAGCAGCCATCTGCAGACCGGACATAACTGCAAGAGAAGTATGCTGCCTTCCAGGTGCGATGATCAAGGATGTGACCGATAGGATACCAAAGCTCTTCAGCTCCAAGGACATCCACCCATTTCTTCTGATACATGTTGGCACCAATGACACGGCAAGGAAGGACCTACCGACAATCTGCAAAGACTTTGAAGAGTTGGGGAAGAAAGTAAAGGAACTGGATGCACAGGTAGTTTTTTCTTCTATCCTTCCAGTAGACGGGCATGGCACCAGGAGATGGAACAGGATCCTTGATGCAAACAACTGGCTAAGACGATGGTGCAGACAACAAGGATTCGGATTCCTGGACCACGGTGTGAATTACTTGTACGATGGACTCCTCGCCAGAGACGGACTACACCTCAACAAACCTGGGAAACACACATTCGCCAGAAGACTCGCTACACTCATCAGGAGGGCGTTAAACTAGAAGAAGAGGGGACGGGAAGAAAAACATTAGACTTGAACAAAGAAGACCCAGGAAAACATACTCAGATGGGAGGTAAGAACATTTCTAAAGCAATCCACAGCGAGGAGATTGGAACAAAACAAAATCCTCTAAACTGCATGCTCGCAAACGCCAGAAGCCTGACAAACAAGATGGAAGAACTAGAAGCAGAAATATCTACAGGTAACTTTGACATAGTGGGAATAACCGAGACATGGTTAGATGAAAGCTATGACTGGGCAGTTAACTTACAGGGTTACAGTCTGTTTAGAAAGGATCGTAAAAATCGGAGAGGAGGAGGGGTTTGTCTCTATGTAAAGTCTTGTCTAAAGTCCACTTTAAGGGAGGATATTAGCGAAGGAAATGAGGATGTCGAGTCCATATGGGTCGAAATTCATGGAGGGAAAAATGGTAACAAAATTCTCATTGGGGTCTGTTACAAACCCCCAAATATAACAGAAACCATGGAAAGTCTACTTCTAAAGCAGATAGATGAAGCTGCAACCCATAATGAGGTCCTGGTTATGGGGGACTTTAACTACCCGGATATTAACTGGGAAACAGAAACCTGTGAAACCCATAAAGGCAACAGGTTTCTGCTAATAACCAAGAAAAATTATCTTTCACAATTGGTGCAGAATCCAACCAGAGGAGCAGCACTTTTAGACCTAATACTATCTAATAGACCTGACAGAATAACAAATCTGCAGGTGGTTGGGCATCTAGGAAATAGCGACCACAATATTGTACAGTTTCACCTGTCTTTCACTAGGGGGACTTGTCAGGGAGTCACAAAAACACTGAACTTTAGGAAGGCAAAGTTTGACCAGCTTAGAGATGCCCTTAATCTGGTAGACTGGGACAATATCCTCAGAAATAAGAATACAGATAATAAATGGGAAATGTTTAAGAACATCCTAAATAGGCAGTGTAAGCGGTTTATACCTTGTGGGAATAAAAGGACTAGAAATAGGAAAAACCCAATGTGGCTAAACAAAGAAGTAAGACAGGCAATTAACAGTAAAAAGAAAGCATTTGCACTACTAAAGCAGGATGGCACCATTGAAGCTCTAAAAAACTATAGGGAGAAAAATACTTTATCTAAAAACCTAATTAAAGCTGCCAAAAAGGAAACAGAGAAGCACATTGCTAAGGAGAGTAAAACTAATCCCAAACTGTTCTTCAACTATATCAATAGTAAAAGAATAAAAACTGAAAATGTAGGCCCCTTAAAAAATAGTGAGGAAAGAATGGTTGTAGATGACGAGGAAAAAGCTAACATATTAAACACCTTCTTCTCCACGGTATTCACGGTGGAAAATGAAATGCTAGGTGAAATCCCAAGAAACAATGAAAACCCTATATTAAGGGTCACCAATCTAACCCAAGAAGAGGTGCGAAATCGGCTAAATAAGATTAAAATAGATAAATCTCCGGGTCCGGATGGCATACACCCACGAGTACTAAGGGAACTAAGTAATGTAATAGATAAACCATTATTTCTTATTTTTAGGGACTCTATAGCGACAGGATCTGTTCCGCAGGACTGGCGCATAGCAAATGTGGTGCCAATATTCAAAAAGGGCTCTAAAAGTGAACCTGGAAATTATAGGCCAGTAAGTCTAACCTCTATTGTTGGTAAAATATTTGAAGGGTTTCTGAGGGATGTTATTCTGGATTATCTCAATGAGAATAACTGTGTAACTCCATATCAGCATGGGTTTATGAGAAATCGCTCCTGTCAAACCAATCTAATCAGTTTTTATGAAGAGGTAAGCTATAGGCTGGACCACGGTGAGTCATTGGACGTGGTATATCTCGATTTTTCCAAAGCGTTTGATACCGTGCCGCACAAGAGGTTGGTACACAAAATGAGAATGCTTGGTCTGGGGGAAAATGTGTGTAAATGGGTTAGTAACTGGCTTAGTGATAGAAAGCAGAGGGTGGTTATAAATGGTATAGTCTCTAACTGGGTCGCTGTGACCAGTGGGGTACCGCAGGGGTCAGTATTGGGACCTGTTCTCTTCAACATATTCATTAATGATCTGGTAGAAGGTTTACACAGTAAAATATCGATATTTGCAGATGATACAAAACTATGTAAAGCAGTTAATACAAGAGAAGATAGTATTCTGCTACAGATGGATCTGGATAAGTTGGAAACTTGGGCTGAAAGGTGGCAGATGAGGTTTAACAATGATAAATGTAAGGTTATACACATGGGAAGAGGGAATCAATATCACCATTACACACTGAACGGGAAACCACTGGGTAAATCTGACAGGGAGAAGGACTTGGGGATCCTAGTTAATGATAAACTTACCTGGAGCAGCCAGTGCCAGGCAGCAGCTGCCAAGGCAAACAGGATCATGGGGTGCTTTAAAAGAGGTCTGGATACACATGATGAGAGCATTATACTGCCTCTGTACAAATCCCTAGTTAGACCGCACATGGAGTACTGTGTCCAGTTTTGGGCACCGGTGCTCATGAAGGATATAATGGAACTAGAGAGAGTACAAAGGAGGGCAACAAAATTAATAAAGGGGATGGGAGAACTACAATACCCAGATAGATTAGCGAAATTAGGATTATTTAGTCTAGAAAAAAGACGACTGAGGGGCGATCTAATAACCATGTATAAGTATATAAGGGGACAATACAAATATCTCGCTGAGGATCTGTTTATACCAAGGAAGGTGACGGGCACAAGGGGGCATTCTTTGCGTCTGGAGGAGAGAAGGTTTTTCCACCAACATAGAAGAGGATTCTTTACTGTTAGGGCAGTGAGAATCTGGAATTGCTTGCCTGAGGAGGTGGTGATGGCGAACTCAGTCGAGGGGTTCAAGAGAGGCCTGGATGTCTTCCTGGAGCAGAACAATATTGTATCATACAATTATTAGGTTCTGTAGAAGGACGTAGATCTGGGGATTTATTATGATGGAATATAGGCTGAACTGGATGGACAAATGTCTTTTTTCGGCCTTACTAACTATGTTACTATGTTACTATGTTACATGATGAACGCGTCATATGTGCTCCAGAGCTGTAAAAATGGTGGAAAAAGAAAAATGTCGCTGACCTCAGATAATGGCGACATGAGCAGAGGAACTGTTTGTTTGTTTTTTTTTATGAAATGTTTTCAACTATAAAAATATAAAACCGTAAAGTGAACATGGTAGAAATAAAACCACAACCCAGCGGGGGTCGCGGGTCGGTCACCAGTTCACACTTGGATCTTTTCTCCCGGTTTCCAGTTCGCTGTTTGATTGCCGGAAAGATGTCAATCAGATCGAAATTGTCCGGCAAAAAATTGGGTCCTACGGCGGCGACCTGGACGGAGAAAGAAGGACCTTCTGCCTCAAGGAGAAAAGGAGGAAAAGGGCAAAAATGCTTAAAGGGTTAGAGTTGTTTAAAGGGGTCGTGCAATGTAAGAACAACATGGAGGAAAGCGGCCGTATGGTGATGTGTATGTGCACAGGGCGCGGTCTTTCCTGAGTCTTTCTCTCCGCTTGTTTGCAGGCTGCTCGGGCTGCGGCAGAGACATCAAGAACGGGCAAGCGCTGCTGGCT
Source organism: Ranitomeya imitator (assembly GCF_032444005.1). NCBI lineage: Eukaryota > Metazoa > Chordata > Amphibia > Anura > Dendrobatidae > Ranitomeya > Ranitomeya imitator. The sequence goes on along the minus strand of NC_091283.1, from coordinate 847,820,229 downwards.
CTGGACAAACAGTGGCACCTGGGCTGCTTCAAGTGTAAATCCTGTGGCAAAGTCCTGACCGGGGAATATATCAGCAAGTAAGGAAGGAACCATCACCCCCATCATCTCCTCATCACTGCGTATAGAGACCACGCCCCTTATACTCCGGCCCCGCCCTATCACAGCTGACAATCTGCATGTATACATGTGAGAGGTTATGAGCCCCGCCCCCTGTGATGACATCACTGATATAATGATGAGACCACACCCCTTATACTCCAGCCCCGCCCCTCATCACCGCTGACAACCTGCCTGTATACATGTGAGAGGTTATCAGCCCCGCCCCCGGTGATGACATCACTGATATAATGATGAGACCACACCCCTTATACTCCAGCCCCGCCCTCATCACCGCTGACAACCTGCATGTATACATGTGAAAGGTTATCAGCCCCGCCCCCGGTGATGACATCACTGATATAATGATGAGATCTGTTGTGAAAGGCAATTCAGAATCACAATGGACATGGAGGTCAGAGCACATACAGTGAACTGACAATAACCCAAAATAATAGAACGAGCTCTGAGACGTGGGAACTCTGCAGACCGCAATCCCTAAGCCTATCAAACCACACTAAAGGTAGCCGTGGAGCGCTCCTGACCAGAACCTAGGCGCCTCGTCACAGCCTGAGAAACTAGCTAATCCTGAAGATAGAAAAATAAGCCTACCCTGCCTCAGAGAAATTCCCCAAAGGAAAAGGCAGCCCCCCACATATGACTGTGAGTAAGATGAAAACACAAACATAGAGATGAAACAGATTTAGCAAAGTGAGGCCCGACTAGCTGAACAGAACGAGGATAGGGAAGATAACTTTGCGGTCAGCACAAAAACCTATAAAAAACCACGCAGAAGGGACAAAAAGACCCTCCGTACCGACTAACGGTACGGAGGTGGTCCCTCTGCGTCTCAGAGCTTCCAGCAGGCGAGAAAAACCAATAAAGCAAGCTGGACAGAAAAATAGCAACAAAATAACATAAGCAAAACTTAGCTTTGCAGAGCAGCAGGCCACAGGAATGATCCAGGGAAAAAACAAGTCCCACACTGAAACATTGACAGGAAGCATAGATCAAAGCATCAGGTGGAGTTAAGTAGAGAAGAAGCTAACGAGCTCACCAGATCACCTGAGGGAGGAAACTCAGAAGCTGCAGTACCACTTTCCTCCACAAACGGAAGATCCCAGAGAGAATCAGCCGAAGTACCACTTGTGACCACAGGAGTGAACTCTGCCACAGAATTCACAACAGTACCCCCCCCTTGAGGAGGGGTCACCGAACCCTCAACAGAGCCCCCAGGCCGACCAGGATGAGCCACATGAAAGGCACGAACAAGATCGGGAGCATGGACATCAGAGGCAAAAACCCAGGAATTATCCTCCTGAGCATAACCCTTCCATTTAACCAGATACTGGAGTTTCCGTCTTGAAACACGAGAATCCAAAATCTTCTCCACAATATACTCCAATTCCCCCTCCACCAAAACCGGGGCAGGAGGCTCAACAGATGGAACCATAGGTGCCACGTATCTCCGCAACAATGACCTATGGAATACGTTATGTATGGAAAAAGAATCTGGAAGGGTCAGACGAAAAGACACAGGATTAAGAACCTCAGAAATCCTATACGGACCAATAAAACGAGGTTTAAACTTAGGAGAGGAAACCTTCATAGGAATATGACGAGAAGATAACCAAACCAGATCCCCAACACGAAGTCGGGGACCCACACGGCGTCTGCGATTAGCGAAACGTTGAGCCTTCTCCTGGGACAAGGTCAAATTGTCCACTACCTGAGTCCAAATCTGCTGCAACCTGTCCACCACAGTATCCACACCAGGACAGTCCGAAGACTCAACCTGTCCAGAAGAGAAACGAGGATGGAACCCAGAATTGCAGAAAAACGGTGAAACCAAGGTAGCCGAGCTGGCCCGATTATTAAGGGCGAACTCAGCCAAAGGCAAAAAGGACACCCAGTCATCCTGATCAGCAGAAACAAAGCACCTCAGATATGTTTCCAAGGTCTGATTGGTTCGCTCGGTCTGGCCATTAGTCTGAGGATGGAAAGCCGAGGAAAAAGACAAGTCAATGCCCATCCTACCACAAAAGGCTCGCCAAAACCTCGAAACAAACTGGGAACCTCTGTCAGAAACAATATTCTCTGGAATGCCATGCAAACGAACCACATGCTGGAAGAACAAAGGCACCAAATCAGAGGAGGAAGGCAATTTAGACAAGGGTACCAGATGGACTATCTTAGAAAAGCGATCACAGACCACCCAAATGACTGACATCTTTTGAGAAACGGGAAGGTCAGAAATAAAATCCATAGAGATATGTGTCCAAGGCCTCTTTGGGACCGGCAAGGGCAAAAGCAACCCACTGGCACGAGAACAGCAGGGCTTAGCCCGAGCACAAATCCCACAGGACTGCACAAAAGCACGCACATCCCGCGACAGAGAGGGCCACCAAAAGGATCTAGCCACTAACTCTCTGGTACCAAAGATTCCAGGATGACCAGCCAACACCGAACAATGAACCTCAGAGATAACTCTATTCGTCCACCTATCAGGGACAAACAGTTTCTCCGCTGGGCAACGATCAGGTTTATTAGCCTGAAATTTTTGCAGCACCCGCCGCAAATCAGGGGAGATGGCAGACACAATTACTCCTTCCTTGAGGATACCCGCCGGCTCAGATAAACCCGGAGAGTCGGGTACAAAACTCCGAGACAGAGCATCCGCCTTCACATTTTTAGAGCCCGGAAGGTACGAAATCACAAAGTCAAAACGGGCAAAAAACAACGACCAACGAGCTTGTCTAGGATTCAAGCGCTTGGCAGACTCGAGATAAGTCAAGTTCTTATGATCAGTCAATACCACCAAGCGATGCTTAGCTCCTTCAAGCCAATGACGCCACTCCTCGAATGCCCACTTCATGGCCAGCAACTCTCGGTTGCCCACATCATAATTACGCTCAGCAGGCGAAAACTTCCTGGAAAAGAAAGCGCATGGTTTCATCACTGAGCAACCAGAACCTCTCTGCGACAAAACAGCCCCTGCTCCAATCTCAGAAGCATCAACCTCGACCTGGAACGGAAGAGAAACATCTGGTTGACACAACACAGGGGCAGAAGAAAAACGACGCTTCAACTCCTGAAAAGCTTCCACAGCAGCAGAAGACCAATTGACCACATCAGCACCCTTCTTGGTCAAATCGGTCAATGGTTTAGCAATACTAGAAAAATTGCAGATGAAGCGACGATAAAAATTAGCAAAGCCCAGGAACTTTTGCAGACTTTTCAGAGATGTCGGCTGAGTCCAATCATGGATGGCTTGGACCTTAACAGGATCCATCTCGATAGTAGAAGGGGAAAAGATGAACCCCAAAAATGAAACCTTCTGCACACCAAAGAGACACTTTGATCCCTTCACAAACAAAGAATTAGCACACAGGACCTGAAAAACCGTTCTGACCTGCTTCACATGAGACTCCCAATCATCCGAGAAGATCAAAATGTCATCCAAGTAAACAATCAGGAATTTATCCAGGTACTCACGTAAGATGTCATGCATAAAGGACTGAAACACTGATGGAGCATTGGCAAGTCCGAACGGCATCACGAGATACTCAAAATGACCCTCGGGCGTATTAAATGCAGTTTTCCATTCATCACCTTGCTTAATTCGCACCAGATTATACGCACCACGAAGATCTATCTTTGTGAACCAACTAGCCCCCTTAATCCGAGCAAACAGATCAGATAACAATGGCAAGGGGTACTGAAATTTAACCGTGATCTTATTAAGAAGGCGGTAATCTATACAAGGTCTCAGCGAACCATCCTTCTTGGCTACAAAAAAGAACCCTGCTCCTAATGGCGACGATGACGGGCGAATATGCCCCTTCTCCAGGGATTCCTTCACATAACTGCGCATAGCGGTGTGCTCAGGCACGGACAAATTAAACAATCGACCTTTTGGGAATTTACTACCAGGAATCAAATTGATAGCACAATCACAATCCCTATGCGGAGGTAGGGTATTGGACTTGGGCTCATCAAATACATCCCGGTAATCAGACAAGAACTCTGGGACCTCAGAAGGAGTGGATGACGAAATTGACAGAAATGGAACATCACCATGTACCCCCTGACAACCCCAGCTGAACACCGACATGGATTTCCAATCTAATACTGGATTATGGGCTTGTAGCCATGGCAACCCCAACACGACCACATCATGCAGATTATGCAACACCAGAAAGCGAATAACCTCCTGATGTGCAGGAGCCATGCACATGGTCAGCTGGGTCCAGTATTGAGGCTTATTCTTGGCCAAAGGCGTAGCATCAATTCCTCTCAATGGAATAGGACACTGCAAGGGCTCCAAGAAAAACCCACAACACTTAGCATATTCCAAGTCCATCAAATTCAGGGCAGCGCCTGAATCCACAAATGCCATGACAGAATATGATGACAAAGAGCAGATCAAGGTAACGGACAGAAGAAATTTTGACTGTACAGTACCAATGGTGGCAGACCTAGCGAACCGCTTAGTGCGCTTAGGACAATCAGAGATAGCATGAGTGGAATCACCACAGTAGAAACACAGACCATTCAGACGTCTATGTTCTTGCCGTTCAACTCTGGTCAAGGTCCTATCATACTGCATAGGCTCAGGTTTAAGCTCAGGTAATACCGCCAAATGGTGCACAGGTTTACGCTCACGCAAGCGTCGACAGATCTGAATGGCCAAAGACATAGACTCATTCAAACCAGCAGGCATAGGAAATCCCACCATGACATCCTTAAGGGCTTCAGAGAGACCCTTTCTGAATATTGCTGCCAGCGCAGATTCATTCCATTGAGTGAGCACTGACCACTTTCTAAATTTCTGACAATATACCTCTATCTCATCCTGAGCCTGACAAAGAGCCAGCAAATTTTTTTCTGCCTGATCCACTGAATTAGGCTCATCGTACAGCAACCCAAGCGCCAGGAAAAACGCATCGAAATTACTCAATGCAGGATCTCCTGAAGCAAGAGAAAACGCCCAGTCCTGAGGGTCGCCGCGCAAAAAAGAAATGACGATCCTAACCTGTTGAATTGGGTCACCAGAAGAGCGAGGTTTCAAAGCCAGAAATAGTTTACAATTATTTTTGAAACTCAGAAATTTAGTTCTATCTCCAAAAAACAAATCTGGAATAGGAATTCTCGGTTCAAGCAAAGAATTCTGGACCACAAAATCTTGAATATTTTGAACTCTTGCCGTGAGCTGATCCACACATGGAGACAGACCTTTAATGTCCATCGCTACACCTGTGTACTGAACCACCCAAATGTCTAGGGGAAAAAAAAGACAAAACACAGTGCAAAGAAAAAAAAATGGTCTCAGAACTTTTTTCCCTCTATTGAGAATCATTAGCACTTTAGGCTTCCTGTACTGTTGTGAAAGGCAATTCAGAATCACAATGGACATAGAGGTCAGAGCACATACAGTGATCTGACAATAACCCAAAATAATAGAACGAGCTCTGAGATGTGGGAACTCTGCAGACCGCAATCCCTACGCCTATCAAACCACACTAAAGGCAGCCGTGGAGCGCTCCTGACCAGAACCTAGGCGCCTCGTCACAGCCTGAGAAACTAGCTAATCCTGAAGATAGAAAAATAAGCCTACCTTGCCTCAGAGAAATTCCCCAAAGGAAAAGGCAGCCCCCCACATATAATGACTGTGAGTAAGATGAAAACACAAATATAGAGATGAAACAGATTTAGCAAAGTGAGGCCCGACTAGCTGAACAGAACGAGGATAGGGAAGATAACTTTGCGGTCAGCACAAAAACCTATAAAAAACCACGCAGAGGGGACAAAAAGACCCTCTGTACCGACTAACGGTACGGAGGTGGTCCCTCTGCGTCTCAGAGCTTCCAGCAGGTGAGAAAAACCAATAAAGCAAGCTGGACAGAAAAATAGCAACAAAATAACATAAGCAAAACTTAGCTTTGCAGAGCAGCAGGCCACAGGAATGATCCAGGGAAAAAACAAGTCCCACACTGAAACATTGACAGGAAGCATAGATCAAAGCATCAGGTGGAGTTAAGTAGAGAAGAAGCTAACGAGCTCACCAGATCACCTGAGGGAGGAAACTCAGAAGCTGCAGTACCACTTTCCTCCACAAACGGAAGATCCCAGAGAGAATCAGCCGAAGTACCACTTGTGACCACAGGAGTGAACTCTGCCACAGAATTCACAACAGAGACCACACCCCTTATACTCCAGCCCCGCCCTCATCACCGCTGACAACCTGCATGTATACATGTGAGAGGTTATCAGCCCCGCCCCCGGTGATGACATCACTGATATAATGATGAGACCACACCCCTTATACTCCAGCCCCGCCCCTCATCTATCACTGCTGACAACCTGCCTGCATACATGTGAGAGGTTATCAGCCCCGCCCCCGGTGATGACATCACTGATATAATAATGAGACCACGCCCCTTATACATCACTGCTGACAACCTGCCTGTATACATGTGAGAGGTTATCAGCCCCGCCCCCGGTGATGACATCACTGATATAATGATGAGACCACGCCCCTTATACTCCAGCCCCGCCCCTCATCTATCACTGCTGACAACCTGCCTGTGTACATGTGAGAGGTTATCAGCCCCGCCCCCGGTGATGACATCACTGATAATGATGAGACCACACCCCTTATATTCCAGCCCCGCCCCTCATCTATCACTGCTGACAACCTGCCTGTATACATGTGAGAGGTCATCAGCCCCGCCCCCGGTGATGACATCACTGATATAATGATGAGACCACACCCCTTATACTCCGGCCCCGCCCCTCATCTGTCACTGCTGACAACCTGCCTGTATACATGTGAGAGGTTATCAGCCCCGCCCCCGGTGATGACATCACTGATATAATGATGAGACCACGCCCCTTATACTCCAGCCCCGCCCCTCATCTATCACTGCTGACAACCTGCCTGTATACATGTGAGAGGTTATCAGCCCCGCCCCCGGTGATGACATCATTGATATAATGATGAGACCACGCCCCTTATACTCCAGCCCCGCCCTCATCACTGCTGACAGCCTGCCTGTATACATGTGAGGTTCTCTGCTGCCCCCGGTGGTGACTTCTCTCATTGCACGCTGATCTTGGTTTCTGCAGGGACGGCTCTCCGTACTGTGAGAAGGATTACCAGGTTCTCTTCGGGGTGAAGTGTGAGGCTTGTCATGAGTTCATCACGGGGAAGGTTCTGGAGGTAACGTTTCGTCTTCTCGTTCTTTTCCTTATTGCTGGGTTGTGGATGGAGGCGGCGGATGATGGGATCCGTTCACAGGAGCAACTCGAGGTTCAATAACTAAATGTTTTTCCACTTTGATGATTTTCTAAAGGACTTTTTCAGTATCTGTGATTGCTGTCAGTGAATCTTTTTTATTTCTCACTTCTGAGGGTTTGTTACATTGTATCCAGCCTTGGAGCATTCTCTAATCATCCGGACTCCAGACTGATACATTGTAACAAAGTATCAGGACAGGAGAGATCTGTGCAGATTGGATACAAGTGTTAAGGTACCTTCACACTCAGCGACGCTGCAGCGATACCGACAACGATGTTGATCGTTGCAGCGTCGCTGTTTGGTCGCTGGAGAGCTGTCACACAGACCGCTCTCCAGCGACCAACAATCCCGAGGTCCCCGGTAACCAGGGTAAACATCGGGTTACTAAGCGCAGGGCCGCGCTTAGTAACCCGATGTTTACCATGGTTACCAGCGTAAACGTTAAAAATGCAAACATTACATACTTACCTTCCGCTGTCTGTCCTCCGGCGCTCTGCTTTCCTCTGCACTGTCAGCGCTGGCCAGCCGGAAAGCAGAGCGGTGACGTCACCACTGTGCTTTCCGGCTGCCGGCGCTGTCACAGGATGCAGGAGGAGTGCAGAGAAGCAGAGCGCCGGGGACAGACAGCTGAAGGTAAGTATGTAGTGTTTGTTTTTTTAACGTTTACGCTGGTAACCAGGGTAAACATCGGCCCTGCGCTTAGTTACCCGATGTTTACCCTGGTTACCAGTGAAGACATCGCTGGATCGGCGTCACACACGCCGATTCAGCGATGTCAGCGGGAGAGCCAGCGACGAAATAAAGTTCTGGACTTTCCCCAGCGACCAACGATATCACAGCAGGATCCTGATCATTTGTCGCTGTCACACAGAACGATTTCCTTAACTATATCGTTGCTACGTCACAAAAAGCAACGATATCGTTAACAATATCGTTATGTGTGAAGGTACCTTAGATCCTCAGTGGTGAGACAGGATGTAATTATCAGTTTCTAGTTCTTGAATTCAAGCAGAGAATTTGCAAATTAAATACAAAGTGTCTTATAGTGTAGTGTCGTCAGCGGAGTCATTAATCCTTCACTTGGTGCTGCACACGGGTGACAGGTGCCGAGTGCCCCTTACTAATGGCCACTGAGCCTGGCAGGATGGGCACGTATCCCAAGTGACCCTTACTAATGCCCACTGAGCCTGGCAGGATGGCGAGTATCCCGAGTGCCCCTTACTAATGCCCACTGAGCCTGGTAGGATGGGCGAGTATCCCGAGTGCTCCTTACTAATGGCCACTGAGCCTGGCAGGATGGGCGAGTATCCCAAGTGCCCCTTACTAATGCCCACTGAGCCTGGCAGGATGGGCGAGTATCCCGAGTGCCCCTTACTAATGCTCACTGAGCCTGGCAGGATGGGAGCGTATCCCGAGTGCTCCTTACTAATGCCCACTGAGCCTGGCAGGATGGGCGAGTATCCCGAGTGCCCCTTACTAATGCCCACTGAGCCTGGCTGGATGGGCGAGTATCCCGAGTGCCCCTTACTAATGGCCACTGAGCCTGGCAGGATGGACAAGAATCCAGAGTGCCCCTTACTAATGGTCACTGAGCCTGGCAGGATGGGGACGTATCCCAAGTGAACCTTACTAATGCCCACTGAGCCTGGCAGGATGGGCGAGTATCCCAAGTGCCCCTTACTAATGCCCACTGAGCATGGCAGGAAGGGGACGTATCCCGAGTGACCCTTACTAATGCCCGCTGAGCCTGGCAGGATGGGCGAGTATACCGAGTGCCCCTTACTAATAATGGCCACTGAGCCTGGCAGGATGGGTGAGTATCCCGAGTGCCCCTTACTAATGCCCACTGAGCCTGGCAGGATGGGTGAGTATCCCGAGTGCTCCTTACTAATGCCCACTGAGCCTGGCAGGATGGGCGAGTATCCCGAGTGCCCCTTACTAATGCCCACTGAACCTGGCAGGATGGGTGAGTATCCCGAGTGCCCCTTACTAATGCCCACTGAGCTTGGCAGGATGGGTGAGTATCCCGAGTGCCCCTTACTAATGCCCACTGAGTTTGGCAGGATGGGTGAGTATCCCGAGTGCCCCTTACTAATGCCCACTGAGCCTGGCAGGATGGGCGAGTATCCTGAGTGACCCGTACTAATGCCCACTGAGCCTGGCAGGATGGGTGAGTATCCCGAGTGCCCCTTACTAATGCCCACTGAGCTTGGCAGGATGGGCGAGTATCCAGAGTGCCCTTACTAATGCCCACTGAGCTTGGCAGGATGGGCACGTATCCAGAGTGACCCTTACTAATGCCCACTGAGCCTGGCAGGATGGGCGAGTATCCAGAGTGACCCTTACTAATGCCCACTGAGCCTGGCAGGATGGGCGAGTATCCAGAGTGACCCTTACTAATGCCCGCTGAGCCTGGCAGGATGGGCGAGTATACCGAGTGCCCCTTACTAATAATGGCCACTGAGCCTGGCAGGATGGGTGAGTATCCCGAGTGCCCCTTACTAATGCCCACTGAGCCTGGCAGGATGGGCGAGTATCCCGAGTGCCCCTTACTAATGCCCACTGAGCTTGGCAGGATGGGCGAGTATCCTGAGTGACCCGTACTAATGCCCACTGAGCCTGGCAGGATGGGTGAGTATCCAGAGTGCCCCTTACTAATGCCCACTGAGCTTGGCAGGATGGGCGAGTATCCAGAGTGACCCTTACTAATGCCCACTGAGCTTGGCAGGATGGGCGAGTATCCTGAGTGACCCGTACTAATGCCCACTGAGCCTGGCAGGATGGGTGAGTATCCAGAGTGCCCCTTACTAATGCCCACTGAGCTTGGCAGGATGGGCGAGTATCCAGAGTGACCCTTACTAATGCCCACTGAGCTTGGCAGGATGGGCGAGTATCCAGAGTGACCCATACTAATGCCCACTGAGCCTGGCAGGATGGGCACGTATCCCGAGTGCCCCTTAATAATGCCCACTGAGCCTGGCAGGATGGGCGAGTATCCCGAGTGCCCCTTACTAATGCCACTGAGCCTGGCAGGATGGGCGAGTATCCCGAGTGCCCCTTACTAATGCCACTGAGCCTGGCAGGATGGGCGAGTATCCCGAGTGCCCCTTACTAATGGCCACTGAGCCTGGCAGGATGGGCACGTATCCCGAGTGCCCCTTACTAATGGCCACAGAGCCTGGCAGGATGGGCGAGTATCCCGAGTGCCCCTTACTAATAATGGCCACTGAGCCTGGCAGGATGGGTGAGTATCCCGAGTGCCCCTTACTAATGCCCACTGAGCCTGGCAGGATGGGCACGGATCCCGAGTGCCCCTTACTAATGGCCACTGAGCCTGGCAGGATGGGCGAGTATCCCGAGTGACCCGTACTAATGCCCACTGAGCCTGGCAGGATGGGCGAGTATCCCGAGTGCCCCTTACTAATGCCCACTGAGCCTGGCAGGATGGGCACGTATCCCGAGTGCCCCTTACTAATGGCCACTGAGCCTGGCAGGATGGGCGAGTATCCCGAGTGCCCCTTACTAATGCCCACTGAGCCTGGCTGGATGGGCGAGTATCCCGAGTGCCCCTTACTAATGCCACTGAGCCTGGCAGGATGGGCGAGTATCCCGAGTGCCCCTTACTAATGGCCACTGAGCCTGGCAGGATGGGCACGTATCCCGAGTGCCCCTTACTAATAATGGCCACTGAGCCTGGCAGGATGGGTGAGTATCCCGAGTGCCCCTTACTAATGCCCACTGAGCCTGGCAGGATGGGCACGGATCCCGAGTGCCCCTTACTAATGCCACTGAGCCTGGCAGGATGGGCGAGTATCCCGAGTGCCCCTTACTAATGCCACTGAGCCTGGCAGGATGGGCGAGTATCCCGAGTGCCCCTTACTAATGGCCACTGAGCCTGGCAGGATGGGCACGTATCCCGAGTGCCCCTTACTAATGGCCACAGAGCCTGGCAGGATGGGCGAGTATCCCGAGTGCCCCTTACTAATAATGGCCACTGAGCCTGGCAGGATGGGTGAGTATCCCGAGTGCCCCTTACTAATGCCCACTGAGCCTGGCAGGATGGGCGAGTATCCCGAGTGACCCGTACTAATGCCCACTGAGCCTGGCAGGATGGGCGAGTATCCCGAGTGCCCCTTACTAATGCCCACTGAGCCTGGCAGGATGGGCGAGTATCCCGAGTGCCCCTTACTAATGCCCACTGAGCCTGGCAGGATGGGCACGTATCCCGAGTGCCCCTTACTAATGGCCACAGAGCCTGGCAGGATGGGCGAGTATCCCGAGTGCCCCTTACTAATGCCCACTGAGCCTGGCAGGATGGGCACGTATCCCGAGTGCCCCTTACTAATGGCCACTGAGCCTGGCAGGATGGGTAAGTATCTTGCAGTCGTTAGTCTCCGTCCTGAGTTATTATAAGCCGTGTTCATGGTGCTATTATCTGCCACTAACCTGTAATAAGCCGCTTCCTGTCTGGGAATCTCACGCCATTAGCCGTGTGCCATCCTCCCCGCGCCCACATCTCCCCGTGATATTTGTGTGACATTCCGCCTGTGGCCATCGTCTGAGGTGTTTGGTCGCTGTTACTTGGTTGCTGTGGGGACTGGAGCCGTTTCTGAACTTTACTGCATGGTGGCGGCCAGATCTCTGATATTAATAATTCCAGTTCTGTGTTGTTACGAAACTTCGAAGTGAAGGAGGAATTGTGCAATGTTCCGATCATCAGACAGCGACTTCCAATGTGTGTGAGTGCACTGCACACCCGTCACCAGCAGGCGGCAGCAGAGTGAGTGCACTGCACACCCGTCACCAGCAGGCGGCAGCAGAGTGAGTGCACTGCACACCCCTCACCAGCAGGCGGCAGCAGAGTGAGTGCACTGCACACCCCTCACCAGCAGGCGGCAGCAGAGTGAGTGCACTTCACACCCGTCACCAGCAGGCGGCAGCAGAGTGAGTGCACTGCACACCCCTCACCAGCAGGCGGCAGCAGAGTGAGTGCACTGCACACCCCTCACCAGCAGGCGGCAGCAGAGTGAGTGCACTGCACACCCCTCACCAGCAGGCGGCAGCAGAGTGAGTGCACTTCACACCCGTCACCAGCAGGCGGCAGCAGAGTGAGTGCACTGCACACCCCTCACCAGCAGGCGGCAGCAGAGTGAGTGCACTGCACACCCCTCACCAGCAGGCGGCAGCAGAGTGAGTGCACTGCACACCCCTCACCAGCAGGCGGCAGCAGAGTGAGTGCACTTCACACCCGTCACCAGCAGGCGGCAGCAGAGTGAGTGCACTGCACACCGGTCACCAGCAGGCGGCAGCAGAGTGAGTGCACTGCACACCCCTCACCAGCAGGCGGCAGCAGAGTGAGTGCACTGCACACCCCTCACCAGCAGGCGGCAGCAGAGTGAGTGCACTGCACACCCCTCACCAGCAGGCGGCAGCAGAGTGAGTGCACTGCACACCCCTCACCAGCAGGCGGCAGCAGAGTGAGTGCACTGCACACCCCTCACCAGCAGGCAGCAGCAGTGAGTGCACTGCACACCCGTCACCAGCAGGCGGCAGCAGAGTGAGTGCACTGCACACCGGTCACCAGCAGGCGGCAGCAGAGTGAGTGCACTGCACACCCGTCACCAGCAGGCGGCAGCAGAGTGAGTGCACTGCACACCCGTCACCAGCAGGCGGCAGCAGAGTGAGTGCACTGCACACCCGTCACCAGCAGGCGGCAGCAGAGTGAGTGCACTGCACACCCGTCACCAGCAGGCGGCAGCAGAGTGAGTGCACTGCACACCCCTCACCAGCAGGCGGCAGCAGAGTGAGTGCACTGCACACCCCTCACCAGCAGGCGGCAGCAGAGTGAGTGCACTTCACACCCGTCACCAGCAGGCGGCAGCAGAGTGAGTGCACTGCACACCCCTCACCAGCAGGCGGCAGCAGAGTGAGTGCACTGCACACCCCTCACCAGCAGGCGGCAGCAGAGTGAGTGCACTGCACACCCCTCACCAGCAGGCGGCAGCAGAGTGAGTGCACTTCACACCCGTCACCAGCAGGCGGCAGCAGAGTGAGTGCACTGCACACCGGTCACCAGCAGGCGGCAGCAGAGTGAGTGCACTGCACACCCCTCACCAGCAGGCGGCAGCAGAGTGAGTGCACTGCACACCCCTCACCAGCAGGCGGCAGCAGAGTGAGTGCACTGCACACCCCTCACCAGCAGGCGGCAGCAGAGTGAGTGCACTGCACACCCCTCACCAGCAGGCGGCAGCAGAGTGAGTGCACTGCACACCCCTCACCAGCAGGCAGCAGCAGTGAGTGCACTGCACACCCGTCACCAGCAGGCAGCAGCAGAGTGAGTGCACTGCACACCCCTCACCAGCAGGCGGCAGCAGAGTGAGTGCACTGCACACCCCTCACCAGCAGGCGACAGCAGAGTGAGTGCACTGCACACCCCTCACCAGCAGGCGGCAGCAGAGTGAGTGCACTGCACACCGGTCACCAGCAGGCGGCAGCAGCAGTGAGTGCACTTCACACCCGTCACCAGCAGGCGGCAGCAGAGTGAGTGCACTGCACACCCCTCACCAGCAGGCGGCAGCAGAGTGAGGGCACTGCACACCCCTCACCAGCAGGTGGCAGCAGACTGAGTGCACTGCACACCCGTCACCAGCAGGCGGCAGCAGAGTGAGGGCACTGCACACCCCTCACCAGCAGGTGGCAGCAGAGTGAGTGCACTGCACACCCGTCACCAGCAGGCGGCAGCAGAGTGAGGGCACTGCACACCCCTCACCAGCAGGCGGCAGCAGAGTGAGGGCACTGCACACCCCTCACCAGCAGGTGGCAGCAGAGTGAGTGCACTGCACACCCGTCACCAGCAGGCGGCAGCAGCAGTGAGTGCACTTCACACCCGTCACCAGCAGGCGGCAGCAGAGTGAGTGCACTGCACACCCCTCACCAGCAGGCGGCAGCAGAGTGAGTGCACTGCACACCCCTCACCAGCAGGCGGCAGCAGAGTGAGTGCACTGCACACCCCTCACCAGCAGGCGGCAGCAGAGTGAGTGCACTGCACAACCCTCACCAGCAGGCGGCAGCAGAGTGAGTGCACTGCACAACCCTCACCAGCAGGCGGCAGCAGCAGTGAGTGCTCTGCACACCCGTCACCAGCAGGCAGCAGCAGAGAGAGTGCACTGCACACCCCTCACCAGCAGGCGGCAGCAGAGTGAGTGCACTGCACACCCCTCACCAGCAGGCGGCAGCAGAGTGAGTGCACTGCACACCGGTCACCAGCAGGCGGCAGTAGCAGTGAGTGCACTTCACACCCGTCACCAGCAGGCGGCAGCAGAGTGAGTGCACTGCACACCCCTCACCAGCAGGCGGCAGCAGAGTGAGTGCACTGCACACCCCTCACCAGCAGGCGGCAGCAGAGTGAGTGCACTGCACACCCCTCACCAGCAGGCGGCAGCAGAGTGAGTGCACTGCACACCCCTCACCAGCAGGCGGCAGCAGAGTGAGTGCACTGCACACCCCTCACCAGCAGGCAGCAGCAGTGAGTGCACTGCACACCCGTCACCAGCAGGCAGCAGCAGAGTGAGTGCACTGCACACCCCTCACCAGCAGGCGGCAGCAGAGTGAGTGCACTGCACACCCCTCACCAGCAGGCGGCAGCAGAGTGAGTGCACTGCACACCGGTCACCAGCAGGCGGCAGCAGCAGTGAGTGCACTTCACACCCGTCACCAGCAGGCGGCAGCAGAGTGAGTGCACTGCACACCCCTCACCAGCAGGCGGCAGCAGAGTGAGGGCACTGCACACCCCTCACCAGCAGGTGGCAGCAGACTGAGTGCACTGCACACCCGTCACCAGCAGGCGGCAGCAGAGTGAGGGCACTGCACACCCCTCACCAGCAGGCGGCAGCAGAGTGAGTGCACTGCACACCCGTCACCAACAGGCGGCAGCAGAGTGAGGGCACTGCACACCCCTCACCAGCAGGCGGCAGCAGAGTGAGGGCACTGCACACCCCTCACCAGCAGGCGGCAGCAGAGTGAGTGCACTGCACACCCGTCACCAGCAGGCGGCAGCAGCAGTGAGTGCACTTCACACCCGTCACCAGCAGGCGGCAGCAGAGTGAGTGCACTGCACACCCCTCACCAGCAGGCGGCAGCAGAGTGAGTGCACTGCACACCCCTCACCAGCAGGCGGCAGCAGAGTGAGTGCACTGCACACCCCTCACCAGCAGGCGGCAGCAGAGTGAGTGCACTGCACAACCCTCACCAGCAGGCGGCAGCAGAGTGAGTGCACTGCACAACCCTCACCAGCAGGCGGCAGCAGCAGTGAGTGCTCTGCACACCCGTCACCAGCAGGCAGCAGCAGAGAGAGTGCACTGCACACCCCTCACCAGCAGGCGGCAGCAGAGTGAGTGCACTGCACACCCCTCACCAGCAGGCGGCAGCAGAGTGAGTGCACTGCACACCGGTCACCAGCAGGCGGCAGTAGCAGTGAGTGCACTTCACACCCGTCACCAGCAGGCGGCAGCAGAGTGAGTGCACTGCACACCCCTCACCAGCAGGCGGCAGCAGCAGTGAGTGCACTTCACACCCGTCACCAGCAGGCGGCAGCAGAGTGAGTGCACTGCACAGCCATCACCAGCAGGCGGCAACAGAGTGAGTGCACTGCACAGCCGTCACCAGCAGGCGGCAGCAGAGTGAGTGCACTGCACAGCCGTCACCAGCAGGCGGCAGCAGAGTGAGTGCACTGCACACCAGTCACCAGCAGGCGGCAGCAGAGTGAGTGCACTGCACAGCCGTCACCAGCAGGCGGCAGCAGAGTGAGTGCACTGCACAGCCGTCACCAGCAGGCGGCAGCAGAGTGAGTGCACTGCACACCGGTCACCAGCAGGTGGCAGCAGAGTGAGTGCACTGCACACCCGTCACCAGCGGGCGGCAGCAGA
Source organism: Ranitomeya imitator (assembly GCF_032444005.1). Classification (NCBI taxonomy): domain Eukaryota; kingdom Metazoa; phylum Chordata; class Amphibia; order Anura; family Dendrobatidae; genus Ranitomeya; species Ranitomeya imitator. Next base: position 847,803,909 of record NC_091283.1, on the reverse strand, counting down.
GTGAGTGCACTGCACAGCCGTCACCAGCAGGCGGCAGCAGAGTCCAGCTTGTGTTCTGATAGCCATACAGTGAATTTTACTATTTCTCACCTATTACTGATACTGCTGCATGTGAATGGGAATCAGTGTAGCTAATACAATGCCCTGATAAAGTATTTGGCCCTCCATTATTTTTTGGTGTAACTGAATTTCACTTGATGCTGATCATGATTTATCATGGCATTTATTTCTGGTACAGAATCTACAGTCCAGACTTGTATGTGGTATATATGTGTATACATGTACAGTAAATGAGAAATAAGGCTGGGTTTTTTAAATTGTAATAAGTTGAGTAGAAAAATATTTAGAATTGAGAGTCCTCAGTGGTTGATACCTTTTAATGGCTAACTGAAAAGATGGTAACAAATTGCAGCTTTCGAGACTACACAGGTCTCTTCTGTGGCAATAAGTTGAGTAATATTTTTAAAAAGTTTGCCTGCACCTTTAGTATCTGACCAGCAGGTGGCAGCATATTTCTTTTTCTTGCATTGTCAGAACCTGCCCACCAGGTGGCAGCATACACTTGGCATATTCATCTGTAGCTCTCATCTGACCACAGGGTTGTGTAGCTGAGCAGATTGTCAGGAGATCCAACAATTATCAGGGGGATCCTCCACAATCTACTTCTTAAAGGGACGGCTTATTCATCTTCCAGTGTCAGGATAGACCAGTATTGGGCATGTTGGAATTTAAACCCTTTAAGGTTGGAGTCACCTTTGGAGATTATCATTCAGTTTCTTGTAATGAATATAGAAGTGGATCCTAAAAAAAAAAAAAAAAATCTACAGGAGAGATCTGTATAATTCCCTCCGCTCCTGCCCCAATGATGTGAGCTCTGCCCTCGCTCTTTAACTGCCTGTGTCCATAGTGCCGATGGCTGGGGGCAGGATGAATATGTAGAATTGGGCAATGTGAGCCGCTCGCTTCTCCTCTTATTGATGACATTTTCTGCAGGACTTTGGCTGAGTATTGAGACTTCCTCGTCTCCAGATCCGCAGCTGATCTCTGATCTACATGTGTACTTATCTCCATGGAGACGCCGCTCCGGACCCCTTCCCTGGGCCCCCTGCAGAACACAGACCAGAAATAGTTGAGAATCGGCCATTTCCTGGAGATTTCCCACAGGCCGCTCCCGGTGTGACTACATGGCGGTGATATTGTATCCCCGAGTCTGACCCCGTGCAGTATATAGCGGGGGATCATATATTTACGGTGCACTTCCGTTAATCCGCTACCTGTGGTGTCAATCTGCTAATCCGGCACTGGTCACAATGAACTTTACAGTATCGGTGACCCACAGGTGGAGGCGGACAGCGGCTGCCATGGTCTCCTCTGCACATTATGGACACAAAGGTGAAGCCTGTCCGGACCTAAAGCTTCTCACAGCAGAGGGTTTGTAACAGTGGTATTCAGTCTATACAATAGTCCTGACTCCAGACTGATACATTGTAACAAATTATCAGAGCAGGAGAGATTGGCTCTGCTCATAGAGGATTGTCTACAATGTAGCAAACCCTCAGCTGTAGATGGTATTAGGCCTGTACAGTCTCTGGATATGAACATTTCCATTCACTGACAGGCGGCATCGGTTGTGAAAGTGGAACATTGAGAAGTTTAGACACTTTCCATCAGAACCAGCAGTGATGGCAGCTGCCGGGGATGTTGGGTGCGCGATTCTTGACGGGGCAACATCTACAACCCGGAGATCAATGCTGCAGGGCCGACACGAGACATTAATTGTTATTATCAATTACAAGAAGAAAATTAAAAAATTGTAACTTGCATCGAGACCTGCGGGACATCAATATATGGAAGTTCATCTGGCGGCCGTGTCCTCCGTCTGACGATTGCCGCTCTGGGTCCATCCGGCCTCTTTAGGGTTAAACATTATATCCCGGTGTCCTGGTTGGTGCAGCAGGACGGCAGCAATTACTTCATGCGTCTTTCATTGCTTTATTTCAGTCTAGCTCATTAAACTCAGGAAAATTATGGGATTGAACATTTAGACGTATTTGTGGCCCAAATGTAATTATTACATTACAACATGGTGTAAAATGAAGTTCTGAGCAAATAATGACGGGCAGGGAATTCTGGGAGATTTCAGCTGTGTAAATGCATAATTGTAAGTGCAGCCCTAGAGCAGAACCTGATGTGATGTGGTCATGTTTTCCTGCATCCACCACTAGGGGGAGCTCCCTGAATACAGAGATACATGATAAGATCCTGTCTGCAGTCACCACTAGGGGGAGCTCCCTGTATACAGAGACATATGATAAGATCCTGTCTGCAGTCACCACTAGGGGGAGCTCCCTGTATACAGAGATATATGATAAGATCCTGTCTGCAGTCACCACTAGGGGGAGCTCCCTGTATACAGAAATACATGATAAGATCCTGTCTGCAGTCACCACTAGGGGGAGCTCCCTGTATACAGAGATACATGATAAGATTCTGTCTGCAGTCACCACTAGGGGGAGCTCCCTGTATACAGAGATACATGATAAGATCCTGTCTGCAGCCACCACTAGGGGGAGCTCCCTGTATACAGAGATACATAAGATCCTGTCTGCAGCCACCACTAGAGGGAGCTCCCTGTATACATAGATACATGATAACATCCTGTCTGCAGTCACCACTAGGGGGAGCTCCCTGTATACAGAGATACATGGTAAGATCCTGTCTGCAGTCACCACTAGGGGGAGCTCCCTGTATACAGAGATACATGATAAGATCCTGTCTGCAGCCACCACTAGGGGGAGCTCCCTGTATACAGAGATACATAAGATCCTGTCTGCAGCCACCACTAGAGGGAGCTCCCTGTATACATAGATACATGATAACATCCTGTCTGCAGTCACCACTAGGGGGAGCTCCCTGTATACAGAGATACATGATAACATCCTGTCTGCAGTCACCACTAGGGGGAGCTCCCTGTATACAGAGATACATGATAAGATCCTGTCTGCAGCCACCACTAGGGGGAGCTCCCTGTATACAGAGACACATGATAAGAACCTGTCTCCAGCCACCACTAGGGGAAGCTCCCTGTATACAGAGATATATGATAAGATCCTGTCTGCAGTCACCACTAGGGGGAGCTCCCTGTATACAGAGACACATGATAAGATCCTGTCTGCAGCCACCACTAGGGGGAGCTCCCTGTATACAGAGATATATGATAAGATCCTGTCTGCAGTCACCACTAGGGGGAGCTCCCTGTATACAGAGATATATGATAAGATCCTGTCTGCAGTCACCACTAGGGGGAGCTCCCTGTATACAGAGGTACATGATAAGATCCTGTCTGCAGCCACCACTAGGGGGAGCTCCCTGTATACAGAGATACATGATAAGATCCTGTCTGCAGCCACCACTAGGGGGAGCTCCCTGTATACAGAGATACATGATAAGATCCTGTCTGCAGTCACCACTAGGGGGAGCTCCCTGTATACAGAGATACATGATAAGATCCTGTCTGCAGCCACCACTAGGGGGAGCTCCCTGTATACAGAGATACATGATAAGATCCTGTCTGCAGCCACCACTAGGGGGAGCTCCCTGTATACAGAAATACATGATAAGATCCTGTCTGCAGCCACCACTAGGGGGAGCTCCCTGTATACAGAGATACATGATAAGATCCTGTCTGCAGCCACCACTAGGGGGAGCTCCTTGTATACAGAGATACATGATAAGATCCTGTCTGCAGCCACCACTAGGGGGAGCTCCCTGTATACAGAGATACATGATAAGATGCTGTCTGCAGCCACCACTAGGGGGAGCTCCCTGTATACAGAGATACATGATAAGATCCTGTCTGCAGCCACCACTAGGAGGAGCTCCCTGTATACAGAGATACATGATAAGATCCTGTCTGCAGCCACCACTAGGGGGAGCTCCCTGTATACAGAGATACATGATAAGATCCTGTCTGCAGTCACCACTAGGGGGAGCTCCCTGTATACAGAGATACATGATAAGATCCTGTCTGCAGCCACCACTAGGGGGAGCTCCCTGTATACAGAGATACATGATAAGATCCTGTCTGCAGCCACCACTAGGGGGAGCTCCCTGTATACAGAAATACATGATAAGATCCTGTCTGCAGCCACCACTAGGGGGAGCTCCCTGTATACAGAGATACATGATAAGATCCTGTCTGCAGCCACCACTAGGGGGAGCTCCTTGTATACAGAGATACATGATAAGATCCTGTCTGCAGCCACCACTAGGGGGAGCTCCCTGTATACAGAGATACATGATAAGATGCTGTCTGCAGCCACCACTAGGGGGAGCTCCCTGTATACAGAGATACATGATAAGATCCTGTCTGCAGCCACCACTAGGAGGAGCTCCCTGTATACAGAGATACATGATAAGATGCTGTCTGCAGCCACCACTAGGGGGAGCTCCCTGTATACAGAGATACATGATAAGATCCTGTCTGCAGCCTCCACTAGGAGGAGCTCCCTGTATACAGAGATACATGATAAGATCCTGTCTGCAGCCTCCACTAGGAGGAGCTCCCTGTATACAGAGATACATGATAAGATGCTGTCTGCAGCCACCACTAGGGGGAGCTCCCTGTATACAGAGATACATGATAAGATCCTGTCTGCAGCCTCCACTAGGAGGAGCTCCCTGTATACAGAGATACATGATAAGATCCTGTCTGCAGCCACCACTAGGGGGAGCTCCCTGCATACAGAGATACATGATAAGATCCTGTCTGCAGCCACCACTAGGGGGAGCTCCCTGTATACAGAGATACATGATAAGATCCTGTCTGCAGCCTCCACTAGGAGGAGCTCCCTGTATACAGAGATACATGATAAGATGCTGTCTGCAGCCACCACTAGGAGGAGCTCCCTGTATACAGAGATACATGATAAGATCCTGTCTGCAGCCTCCACTAGGAGGAGCTCCCTGTATACAGAGATACATGATAAGATCCTGTCTGCAGCCACCACTAGGGGGAGCTCCCTGCATACAGAGATACATGATAAGATCCTGTCTGCAGTCACCACTAGGGGGAGCTCCCTGTATACAGAGATACATGATAAGATCCTGTCTGCAGTCACCACTAGGGGGAGCTCCCTGTATACAGAGATACATGATAAGATCCTGTCTGCAGCCACCACTAGGGGGAGCTCCCTGTATACAGAGATACATGATAAGATCCTGTCTGCAGCCACCACTAGGGGGAGCTCCCTGTATACAGATTAACAAGACTCCTAGTGAGCGCAGTATGTCTAAACTGAATTCCTTTCCATCTTTTAATGACGGCTGACTGCAGTGACTTTATCATGTTTATCTGTATGCTGTGCAGGGGATTTGGAGCTCTGTTTCAGTGAAGGAGGTTCCTGTATAAGGTATCATTATTTTGGGTTCTGTGAGTTGCTTCATAATTGGTGATTCCAGGGTGCGGATCCACTGGAATCTTGCAATATAACAATCACATGAACTGGTTACAATGTTTCAGGTTATGGGGAATTAGTAATTGCTCGGGGCGGATGATGACTCCTCACGTACCGAGTTGTGGGCGCGGCGCGTTACAGAACTGAACCCATAATAAATGAATCTTTACTACTGAACAAAATTATATCACATTGACCCGACGTACGGACATTAACGATGATTCTTAACGAAGCAGAAATTAATATTCCGGAGATATGTAAGGTGCAGGCCATTGTCATTCACATGTAGCCCAGACTGCTGATGGCCAGGTCTGCACCCACAGACATGAATCCATTCAAGAAAAAGGTAAGATGTCACTTCTGAGCCTGAATTTATCCTTCCAGTAATACGGAGGGTTCACTGACAGCAGCTGTGTGATCAATCTTCATCCTCTTGTGATACCTCAGTGTAATAATCCTGAGTTGCATCCTGTATTGTACTCCAGAGCTGCACTCACTATTCTGCTGGTGCAGTCACTGTGTACATACATTACATTACTGATCCTGAGTTACCTCCTGTATTATACTCCAGAGCTGCACTCACTATTCTGCTGGTGCAGTCACTGTGTACATACATTACATTACTGATCGTGAGTTACCTCCTGTATTATACTCCAGAGCTGCACTCACTATTCTGTGGTGCAGTCACTGTGTACATACATTACTGATCCTGAGTTACATCCTGTATTATACTCCAGAGCTGCACTCACTATTCTGCTGGTGCAGTCACTGTGTACATACATTACATTACTGATCCTGAGTTACCTCCTGTATTATACTCCAGAGCTGCACTCACTATTCTGCTGGTGCAGTCACTGTGTACATACATTACATTACTGATCCTGAGTTACCTCCTGTATTATACTCCAGAGCTGCACTCACTATTCTGCTGGTGCTGTCACTGTGTACATACATTACATTACTGATCCTGAGTTACCTCCTGTATTATACTCCAGACCTGCACTCACTATTCTGCTGGTGCAGTCACTGTGTACATACACTACATTACTGATCCTGAGTTACCTCCTGTATTATACTCCAGAGCTGCACTCACTATTCTGCTGGTGCATTCACTGTGTACATACATTACATTACTGATCCTGAGTTACATCCTGTATTGTACCCCAGAGCTGCACTCACTATTCTGCTGGTGCAGTCACTGTGTACATACATTACATTACTGATCCTGAGTTACCTCCTGTATTATACCCCAGAGCTGCACTCACTATTCTGCTGGTGCAGTCACTGTGTACATACATTGCATTACTGATCCTGAGTTACATCCTGTATTATACTCCAGAGTGGAACTCACTATTCTGCTGGTGCAGTCACTGTGTACATACATTACATTACTGATCCTGAGTTACATCCTGTATTATATCCCAGAGCTGCACTCACTATTCTGCTGGTGCAGTCACTGTGTACATACATTACATTACTGATCCTGAGTTACATCCTGTATTATACCCCAGAGCTGCACTCACTATTCTGCTGGTGCATTCACTGTGTACATACATTACATTACTGATCCTGAGTTACATCCTGTATTGTACCCCAGAGCTGCACTCACTATTCTGCTGGTGCAGTCACTGTGTACATACATTACTGATCCTGAGTTACATCCTGTATTATACCCCAGAGCTGCACTCACTATTCTGCTGGTGCAGTCACTGTGTACATACATTACATTACATTACTGATCCTGAGTTACATCCTGTATTATACCCCAGAGCTGCACTCACTATTCTGCTGGTGCAGTCACTGTGTACACACATTACATTACTGATCCTGAGTTACCTCCTGTATTATACTCCAGAGCTGCACTCACTATTCTGCTGGTGCAGTCACTGTGTACATACATTACATTACTGATCCTGAGTTACCTCCTGTATTATACCCCAGAGCTGCACTCACTATTCTGCTGGTGCAGTCACAGTGTACATACATTACTGATCCTGAGTTACATCCTGTATTATACTCCAGAGCTGCACTCACTATTCTGCTGGTGCAGTCACTGTGTACATACATTACATTACTGATCCTGAGTTACATCCTGTTTTATACTCCAGAGCTGCACTCACTATGTACATACACTACTGATCCTGAGTTACACCCGGTATTATACTCCAGCGCTGCACTCACTTTTCTGCTGGTGCAGTCACCGTGTACATACATTACATTACTGATCCTGAGTTACATCCTGTATTATACTCCAGAGCTGCACTCACTATTCTGCTGGTGCAGTCACTGTGTACATACATTACATTACTGATCCTGAGTTACCTCCTGTATTATACCCCAGAGCTGCACTCACTATTCTGCTGGTGCAGTCACTGTGTACATACATTGCATTACTGATCCTGAGTTACATCCTGTATTATACTCCAGAGTGGAACTCACTATTCTGCTGGTGCAGTCACTGTGTACATACATTACATTACTGATCCTGAGTTACATCCTGTATTATATCCCAGAGCTGCACTTACTATTCTGCTGGTGCAGTCACTGTGTACATACATTACATTACTGATCCTGAGTTACATCCTGTATTATATCCCAGAGCTGCACTCACTTTTCTGCTGGTGCAGTCACCGTGTACATACATTACATTACTGATCCTGAGTTACATCCTGTATTATACTCCAGAGCTGCACTCACTATTCTGCTGGTGCAGTCACTGTGTACATACATTACATTACTGATCCTGAGTTACATCCTGTATTATACTCCAGAGCTGCACTCACTATTCTGCTGGTGCATTCACTGTGTACATACATTACATTACTGATCCTGAGTTACATCCTGTATTATACCCCAGAGCTGCACTCACTATTCTGCTGGTGCAGTCACTGTGTACATACATTACATTACTGATCCTGAGTTACATCCTGTATTATACTCCAGAGCTGCACTCACTATTCTGCTGGTGCAGTCACTGTGTACATACATTACATTACTGATCCTGAGTTACATCCTGTATTATACCCCAGAGCTGCACTCACTATTCTGCTGGTGCAGTCACTGTGTACATACATTACATTACTGATCCTGAGTTACATCCTGTATTGTACCCCAGAGCTGCACTCACTATTCTGCTGGTGCAGTCACTGTGTACATACATTACATTACTGATCCTGAGTTACATCCTGTATTATACCCCAGAGCTGCACTCACTATTCTGCTGGTGCATTCACTGTGTACATACATTACATTACTGATCCTGAGTTACATCCTGTATTATACCCCAGAGCTGCACTCACTATTCTGCTGGTGCATTCACTGTGTACATACATTACATTACTGATCCTGAGTTACATCCTGTATTACACTCCAGAGCTGCACTCACTATTCTGCTGGTGCATTCACTGTGTACATACATTACATTACTGATCCTGAGTTACATCCTGTATTGTACCCCAGAGCTGCACTCACTATTCTGCTGGTGCAGTCACTGTGTACACACATTACATTACTGATCCTGAGTTACCTCCTGTATTATACTCCAGAGCTGCACTCACTATTCTGCTGGTGCAGTCACTGTGTACGTACATTACATTACTGATCCTGAGTTACATCCTGTATTGTACCCCAGAGCTGCACTCACTATTCTGCTGGTGCAGTCACTGTGTACACACATTACATTACTGATCCTGAGTTACCTCCTGTATTATACTCCAGAGCTGCACTCACTATTCTGCTGGTGCAGTCACTGTGTACACACATTACATTACTGATCCTGAGTTACCTCCTGTATTATACTCCAGAGCTGCACTCACTATTCTGCTGGTGCATTCACTGTGTACATACATTACATTACTGATCCTGAGTTACATCTTGTATTATACTCCAGAGCTGCACTCACTATTCTGCTGGTGCAGTCACTGTGTACATACATTACATTACTGATCCTGAGTTACATCCTGTATTGTACCCCAGAGCTGCACTCACTATTCTGCTGGTGCAGTCACTGTGTACATACATTACATTACTGATCCTGAGTTACCTCCTGTATTATACTCCAGAGCTGCACTCACTATTCTGCTGGTGCAGTCACTGTGTACATACATTACATTACTGATCCTGAGTTACCTCCTGTATTATACTCCAGAGCTGCACTCACTATTCTGCTGGTGCAGTCACTGTGTACACACATTACATTACTGATCCTGAGTTACCTCCTGTATTATACTCCAGAGCTGCACTCACTATTCTGCTGGTGCATTCACTGTGTACATACATTACATTACTGATCCTGAGTTACATCTTGTATTATACTCCAGAGCTGCACTCACTATTCTGCTGGTGCAGTCACTGTGTACATACATTACATTACTGATCCTGAGTTACATCCTGTATTGTACCCCAGAGCTGCACTCACTATTCTGCTGGTGCAGTCACTGTGTACATACATTACATTACTGATCCTGAGTTACCTCCTGTATTATACTCCAGAGCTGCACTCACTATTCTGCTGGTGCAGTCACTGTGTACATACATTACATTACTGATCCTGAGTTACATCCTGTATTACACTCCAGAGCTGGAATCTCCCAGCATTCTCAGTATGTGCTGGCTCTTGATCTGGCACGCTGTGGTGCAGTATGGCTGCAGGGTCGGTTGTGACTTCTCTACAGGACGTTCTCCTTGTGGCCATGATGGATATTAGCGCCGTCCTGAGCCCGGACTTATGATATGAGGAAATATCTGTAACTTTCTCCGTCTCCGCCGTGCTGCCGACCTTCTTTGTCGCACACCCCGACCTCCATGACACAAGCCAGAGTCTCCATTAGTTGGATCAGGACACATTTCAGAGAAGACTCATGGGAAAAGTGAACGTTGTCCTCACTGTCAATAGCAGTCAATCAGAGCGGAGCTTTCATCTCATACACTAATCATCAAGAATGAAAGCTGCATTGTGATTGGTTGCTATGGGAAACGATGATGTTGTTTCTGGTTCTCCCCTGTCCGGCCACGCTCACATCGCCCTCGTGTCCATTCACTGCCTGGACTCTGAGATGTGCAGTTTCGGAATCTGTTTGATCTCCATTTTTGCCGGACACAATACTGTGGTAGACTGCGATAATCGTGGACGTTCAGAATTGTTTTTCCGTTTGTTTTGTTTTTTTCCGCAAATAGTGATATTTTATTGTCGTAAATGTTGAAATCAAATTTAGCATTGTTTTACACCATTTATTACAACCTGCACTAAAACGCAGGTCTGCGGAGGGGGCAATACAGGTCTGCAGGGATTGGGAGAGGTCTGTGGAGGCTCGGGACAGGTCTGCGGGGTCGGGAGAAGTCTGCGGGGGTCAGAAGAGGTTTGCGGGGGTCCAGGACTGGTCTGCTGGGATCAAGACAGGTCTGCGAGGGGGGTTAGGACAGGTCTGTGGGGGTCAGTACAGGTCTCCGGAGGGTCGGGACTGGTCTGTGGATGTCCCTGACTAGTCTGTGGGGGTCTCGGACTGGTCTGCAGGGGTCCCGAACTAATCTGCGGAGGTTCCAGACTGGTCTGTGGGGGTCCCGGACTGGTCTGAGAGGGTTCTGGACTGGTCTGCGAGAGTTCCGGACTGGTCTGGGATGGTTCTGGACTGGTCTGTGGGGGTCCTGGACTGGTCTGTGGGGGTTCCGGACTGGTCTGTGGGGGTCCCGGACTGGTCTGCGGGGAGTCCTGGACTGGTCTGTGTGGGTCCCGGACTGGTCTGTGGGGGTTCCGGACTGGACTTGGAGGGTTCCGGACTGGTCTGCGAGAGTTCCGGACTGGTCTGCGAGGGTTCCGGACTGGTCTGCGTGGGTGTCGGACTGGTCTGCGTGGGTTTCGGACTGGTCTGCGTGGGTTTCGGACTGGTCTGCGTGGGTTTCAGACTGGTCTGCGAGGGTTTCGGACTGGTCTGCGTGGGTTTCGGACTGGTCTGCGAGGGTTTCGGACTGGTCTGTTGGTTCCTGTTAACTACAACAAACATCAGAGATCCATCCCTGACAGACTCCCCGGCTGAGGGAGCGGCCTGCGTTGTCAGGATTTACCTGAGGCTTCTCCTCCTCCTCTTCCTCTGACCTGGGCATTGCTAGAACGCGTTTCGCCGGCCTGGAGAACATTCTCCACCCGCCCCTCCCTGCTGCTCCTCGCCTGGACTGTGTTTGGTCAGACGACAGATCTGCAGCTCTCTGTGATTTCCCTGTTACTGTGAGGAACAGAATTATGTAATAACTAGGGGATGGAGAGAGGAGCGGCCCCCCGTACCCCAACACCCCCCACTGCCAGCGCCTGAGGAGCAGCCAAAAATCCGGGAACCCAAGAGAGAAGAGACAGGTCACCAGCCGCAGGTAACCGAACACATCTGTGTACACAAGATATAGCACTGTTATCTGCAGTCCTATGTAACACCACAGATAACACAGTGATATCTCTCTGAGTATAGATAATGTAGTAGATGTCACCTGCAGTCCTATGTAACACCACAGATAACACAGTGATAACTCTATGAGTACAGATAATGTAGTAGATGTCACCTGCAGTCCTATGTAACACCACAGATAAGACAGTGATAACTCTCTGAGTACAGATAATGTAGTAGATGTCACCTGCAGTCCTATGTAACACCACAGATAACACAGTGATAACTCTCTGAGTACAGATAATGTAGTAGATGTCACCTGCAGTCCTATGTAACACCACAGATAACACAGTGATAACTCTCCGAGTACAGATAATGTAGTAGATGTCACCTGCAGTCCTATGTAACACCACAGATAACACAGTGATAACTCTCCGAGTACAGATAATGTAGTAGATGTGACCTGCAGTCCTATGTAACACCACACATAACACAGTGATAACTCTCTGAGTACAGATAATGTAATAGATGTCACCTGCAGTCCTATGTAACACCACACATAACACAGTGATAACTCTCTGAGTACAGATAATGTAGTAGATGTCACCTGCAGTCCTATGTAACACCACAGATAGCACAGTGATATCTCTGAGTACAGATAATGTAGTGATGTCACCTGCAGTCCTATGTAACACCACAGATAACACAGTGATACCTCTCTGAGTACAGATAATGTAGTAGATGTCACCTGCAGTCCTATGTAACACCACAGATAACACAGTGATAACTCTCTGAGTACAGATAATGTAATAGATGTCACCTGCAGTCCTATGTAACACCACACATAACACAGTGATCTCTCTGAGTACAGATAATGTAGTAGATGTCACCTGCAGTCCTATGTAACACCACAGATAGCTTGACTCTCAAACCACGTTCACCCATACAGTATTTGTAGCCAAACTAGGAGAGGAACAATCAGGAAAAGTCTAATAGAAACTCGTCACCACTCCTGATTTTGGCTTCAAATATTGTTGTAAAATACTGACTGTGTGAACTTGGCCCTACTGACATCTTAATTTTGTAACTTTGTAGTGATGATGTAATCGCTGTCACTGAGAAATTCCTTTTATCCGTCTCTCTGATGTTGTCTGAGATTTTTCATGTTCACCCTCCAGCATGTACAGAGTGAAGACATCAGTACGTGTCTTACCACTGCGTTGTATTCTTGTACATAAGGGCAGTATTATAGTAGTTATATTCTTGTACATAAGGGCAGTATTATAGTAGTTATATTCTTGTACATAAGGGCAGTATTATAGTAGTTATATTCTTGTACATAGGGGCAGTATTATAGTAGTTATATTCTTGTACATAAGGGCAGTATTATAGTAGTTATATTCTTGTACATAGGGGCAGTATTATAGTAGTTATATTCTTGTACATAGGAGCAGTATTATAGTAGTTATATTCTTGTACATAGGAGCAGTATTATAGTAGTTATATTCTTGTACATAGGGGCAGTATTATAGTAGTTATATTCTTGTACATAGGAGCAGTATTATAGTAGTTATATTCTTGTACATAGGAGCAGTATTATATTAGTTATATTCTTGTACATAGGGGCAGTATTATAGTAGTTATATTCTTGTACATAAGGGCAGTATTATAGTAGTTATATTCTTGTGCATAGGGGCAGTATTATAGCAGTTATATTCTTGTACATAGGAGCAGTATTATAGTAGTTATATTCTTGTACATAGGGGCAGTATTATAGTAGTTATATTCTTGTACATAGGAGCAGTATTATCGTAGATATATTCTTGTACATATCAGCAGTATTATAGTAGTTATATTCTTGTACATAGGGGCAGTATAATAGTAGTTATATTCTTGTACATAGGAGGCAGTATTATAGTAGTTATATTCTTGTACATAGTAGCTGTATTATAGTAGTTATATTCTTGTACATAGGAGCAGTATTATAGTAGTTATATTCTTGTACATAGTGGACAGTATTATAGTAGTTATATTCTTGTACATAGGAGCAGTATTATAGTAGTTATATTCTTGTACATAGGGGCAGTATAATAGTAGTTATATTCTTGTACATAGGAGCAGTATTATAGTAGTTATATTCTTGTACATAGGGGCAGTATAATAGTTATATTCTTGTACATAGGGGCAGTATTATAGTAGTTATATTCTTGTACATAGTAGCTGTATTATAGTAGTTATATTCTTGTACATAGGAGCAGTATTATAGTAGTTATATTCTTGTACATAGTGGACAGTATTATAGTAGTTATATTCTTGTACATAGGAGCAGTATTATAGTAGTTATATTCTTGTACATAGGAGCAGTATTATAGTAGTTATATTCTTGTACATAGTAGCTGTATTATAGTAGTTATATTCTTGTACATAGGAGCAGTATTATAGTAGTTATATTCTTGTACATAGTGGACAGTATTATAGTAGTTATATTCTTGTACATAGGAGCAGTATTATAGTAGTTATATTCTTGTACATAGTGGACAGTATTATAGTAGTTATATTCTTGTACATAGGAGCAGTATTATAGTAACATAGTAACATAGTTAGTAAGGCCAAAAAAAGACATTTGTCCATCCAGTTCAGCCTATATTCCATCATAATAAATCCCCAGATCTACGTCCTTCTACAGAACCTAATTGTATGATACAATATTGTTCTGCTCCAGGAAGACATCCAGGCCTCTCTTGAACCCCTCGACTGAGTTCGCCATCACCACCTCCTCAGGCAAGCAATTCCAGATTCTCACTGCCCTAACAGTAAAGAATCCTCTTCTATGTTGGTGGAAAAACCTTCTCTCCTCCAGACGCAAAGAATGCCCCCTTGTGCCCGTCACCTTCCTTGGTATAAACAGATCCTCAGCGAGATATTTGTATTGTCCCCTTATATACTTATACATGGTTATTAGATCGCCCCTCAGTCGTCTTTTTTCTAGACTAAATAATCCTAATTTCGCTAATCTATCTGGGTATTGTAGTTCTCCCATCCCCTTTAGTAGTTATATTCTTGTACATAGGAGCAGTATTATAGTAGTTATAATCTTGTACATAGGGGCAGTATTATAGTAGTTATATTCTTGTACATAGGGGCAGTATTATAGTAGTTATATTCTTGTACATAGGGACAGTATTATAGCAGTTATATTCTTGTACATAGGAGCAGTATTATAGTAGTTATATTCTTGTACATAGGGAGCAGTATTATAGTAGTTATATTCTTGTACATAGGGGCAGTGTTATAGTAGTTATATTCTTGTACATAGGAGCAGTATTATAGTAGTTATATTCTTGTACATAGGGAGCAGTATTATAGTAGTTATATTCTTGTACATAGGGGGCAGTATTATAGTAGTTATATTCTTGTACATAGGGGCAGTATTATAATAGTTATATTCTTGTACATAGGAGCAGTGTTATAGTAGTTATATTCTTGTACATAGGGGGCAGTATTATAGTAGTTATATTCTTGTACATAGGAGGCAGTATTATAGTAGTTATATTCTTGTACATAGGAGCAGTATTATAGGAGTTATAGTCTGTATATAGGAGCAGTATTATAGTAGTTATATTCTTGTACATAGGAGGCAATATTATAGTAGTTATATTCCTGTACATAGGAGCAGTATTATAGCAGTTATATTCTTGTACATAGTGAGCAGTATTATAGTAGTTATATTCTTGTACATAGGAGCAGTATTATAGTAGTTATATTCTTGTACATAGGAGCAGTATTATATTAGTTATATTCTTGTACATAGGAGCAGTATTATAGGAGTTATAGTCTGTACATAGGAGCAGTATTATAGTAGTTATATTCTTGTACATAGGGACAGTATTATAGTAGTTATATTCTTGTACATAGGGGCAGTATTATAGTAGTTATATTCCTGTACATAGGAGCAGTATTATAGCAGTTATATTCTTGTACATAGTGAGCAGTATTATAGTAGTTATATTCTTGTACATAGGGGCAGTATTATAGTAGTTATATTCTTGTACATAGGGGGCAGTATTATAGTAGTTATATTCTTGTACATAGGGGCAGTATTATAATAGTTATATTCTTGTACATAGGAGCAGTGTTATAGTAGTTATATTCTTGTACATAGGGGGCAGTATTATAGTAGTTATATTCTTGTACATAGGAGGCAGTATTATAGTAGTTATATTCTTGTACATAGGAGCAGTATTATAGGAGTTATAGTCTGTATATAGGAGCAGTATTATAGTAGTTATATTCTTGTACATAGGAGGCAGTATTATAGTAGTTATATTCCTGTACATAGGAGCAGTATTATAGCAGTTATATTCTTGTACATAGTGAGCAGTATTATAGTAGTTATATTCTTGTACATAGGAGCAGTATTATAGTAGTTATATTCTTGTACATAGGAGCAGTATTATATTAGTTATATTCTTGTACATAGGAGCAGTATTATAGGAGTTATAGTCTGTACATAGGAGCAGTATTATAGTAGTTATATTCTTGTACATAGGGACAGTATTATAGTAGTTATATTCTTGTACATAGGGGCAGTATTATAGTAGTTATATTCCTGTACATAGGAGCAGTATTATAGCAGTTATATTCTTGTACATAGTGAGCAGTATTATAGTAGTTATATTCTTGTACATAGGGGCAGTATTATAGTAGTTATATTCCTGTACATAGGAGCAGTATTATAGCAGTTATATTCTTGTACATAGTGAGCAGTATTATAGTAGTTATATTCTTGTACATAGGAGCAGTATTATAGTAGTTATATTCTTGTACATAGGAGCAGTATTATAGTAGTTATATTTTTGTACATAGGAGGCAGTATTATAGTAGTTATATTCCTGTACATAGGAGCAGTATTATAGCAGTTATATTCTTGTACATAGTGAGCAGTATTATAGTAGTTATATTCTTGTACATAGGAGCAGTATTATAGTAGTTATATTCTTGTACATAGGAGCAGTATTATAGGAGTTATAGTCTGTACATAGGAGCAGTATTATAGTAGTTATATTCTTGTACATAGGGACAGTATTATAGTAGTTATATTCTTGTACATAGCAGTATTATAGCAGTTATATTCTTGTACATAGTGAGCAGTATTATAGTAGTTATATTCTTGTACATAGTGAGCAGTATTATAGTAGTTATATTCTTGTACATAGGGACAGTATTATAGTAGTTATATTCTTGTACATAGCAGTATTATAGCAGTTATATTCTTGTACATAGGGGCAGTATTATAGTAGTTATATTCTTGTACATAGGGGCAGTATTATAGTAGTTATATTCTTGTACATAGGAGCAGTATTATAGTAGTTATATTCTTGTACATAGGAGCAGTATTATAGTAGTTATATTCTTGTACATAGGAGGCAGTATTATAGCAGTTATATTCCTGTACATAGGAGCAGTATTATAGTAGTTATATTCTTGTACATAGGGGCAGTATTATAGGAGTTATATTCTTGTAAACAGGAGCAGTATTATAGTAGTTATATTCTTGTACACAGGGGCAGTATTATAGTAGTTATATTCTTGTACATAGGAGCAGTATTATAGTAGTTATATTCTTGTACATAGGGACAGTATTATAGTAGTTATATTCTTGTACATAGCAGTATTATAGCAGTTATATTCTTGTACATAGTGAGCAGTATTATAGTAGTTATATTCTTGTACATAGTGAGCAGTATTATAGTAGTTATATTCTTGTACATAGGGACAGTATTATAGTAGTTATATTCTTGTACATAGCAGTATTATAGCAGTTATATTCTTGTACATAGGGGCAGTATTATAGTAGTTATATTCTTGTACATAGGGGCAGTATTATAGTAGTTATATTCTTGTACATAGGAGCAGTATTATAGTAGTTATATTCTTGTACATAGGAGCAGTATTATAGTAGTTATATTCTTGTACATAGGAGGCAGTATTATAGCAGTTATATTCCTGTACATAGGAGCAGTATTATAGTAGTTATATTCTTGTACATAGGGGCAGTATTATAGGAGTTATATTCTTGTAAACAGGAGCAGTATTATAGTAGTTATATTCTTGTACACAGGGGCAGTATTATAGTAGTTATATTCTTGTACATAGGAGCAGTATTATAGGAGTTATAGTCTGTACATAGGAGCAGTATTATAGTAGAAAAGAAAAAGCAACGAAGATCAGCTCACCTCCTCTCAGGCCCAGCGCACGGATCATGCAGTGCAGCAAGTAGTTTGAAGAAAGCAGTATTATAGGAGTTATAGTCTGTACATAGGAGCAGTATTATAGTAGTTATATTCTTGTACATAGGGGCAGTATTATAGTAGTTACCGTATATACTCGAGTATAAGCCGACCCGAGTATAAGCCGACCCGCCTAATTTTACCACAAAAAAAATGGGAAAACTTAATGACTTGAGTATAAGCCTAGGGTGGGAAATGCAGCAGCTACCGGTAAATGTCAAAAGTAAAAATAGATCCCAATAAAAGTAAAATTAATTGAGACATCAGTGTTTTTGAATATCCATATTGAATCAGGAGCCCCATATAATACTCCATACAAAATACGCCCCATATAATGCTCCATAAAGTTTATGATGGCCACATAAGATGCTCCATAGACATATTTGCCCCATATAATGCTGCACAAATGTTGATTATGGCCCCATAGATGCTCCATACAGACACTTGCCCCATTTGCTGTTGCTGCGATAAAAAAAAAATCACATACTCACCTCTCCGTTGCTCAGGCCCCCGACACTTTCAATATTCACCTGACTTCGTTCCGGCGCTGCTCCATCTTCAGCATCTTCTGCACTGACGTTCAGGCAGAGGGTGCGCACTAACCTCATCACCGCACCCCTCTGCCTGAGTGTTGCTTCAGAAGACGCTGAAGACGGAGCGGCGCCCGGAACGAGGAGCAGGTGAATATCGCGCAGCGCTCCCCCTCCCTGTTATACTCACCTGCTCCTGGCGCGGTCCCTGGTTTCCCGGCGCCGCAGCTTCTTCCTGTACTGAGCGTTCACCGTTACCGCTCATTACAGTAATGAATATGCAGCTCCACCCCGGTGGGAGGTGGAGCTGCATATTCATTACTGTAATGAGCGGTACCAAGTGACTATTGGTAGTGTCCCCTGGCTCTCTTTTTTTCTCTTTGGAATTAAAGGTTTTGAATAACTGTTTGGGGTTGTAGGATAGGGAAGATACGAGGGTTGTGAAGTCGCCTGTTTAGTAGAGGTGAGAGCAGATTTGAATGCAGGGAAGTCGTCTTGCGAATGTGTTTTCTTCCAACGCCGCTCCGCAACCCTGGACACTTGCCGGAGCTTTTTAGTGGTGTCATTGTGCCAGGGTTGTCTATTGATACAGCGCACTCTGCCATGGACGAGAGGGGCGACCGTGTCAGTAGCTGATGCGAGAGTGGCTTTGTAGAAAGCAGTGTCTGTGTCGTGGAGTGAGGGTATGGATGTCAGTGGTAGGATGGAGTCAGAGAGTGTGTGGGTGTCTAGGTGGGCAAGGTTCCTGCGGGGGTGCGCATGGTGCTGGAGGACAGGGATGAGAAGGTGAGCAGATAGTGGTCGGATAGAGGGAGAGGGGAGGTGGTGAAGTTAGAGAGCAGAGACGGGTGAATACCAGGCCTAGTGTGTGTCCGTCTATGTGGGTGGCTGCGGAGGACCACTGAGTAAGTCCAAAGGAAGAGGTAAGGGACAGAAGTTTGGAGGCTGTTGACTGAAGGGTGTCAGTGGGGATCCAATTACAAGAGCTGTTTTCATAGGCTCAAAAAACCATAGTCCCAAACTCCAGTCTGTGAAACACACCGTGCACAACTGTAGAGGCAGCAAAACTGTGAAATCAGAAAAACCCATATCCCAAAAGGCTCCGTCGCCCCTCTCACAGTCACCGTTATGGCCACCATCACAGTCTTCCTAGACTCCCGAATGACAATCATTTCGAAGAGCTGAGATGTGAAAATTGTCTCTTCAGAGAGGAAAAGGACTAGAACTCTAGCGCCACCTATTGGAATTAGCGATCCTACAAGTCAATGACCCTTTACCGAGCCTCATCACATGGCTTAGGATAAAAACCAAACCAGAATCTCACTTTGTAGACATGGTGTTTTGGGGTGTGGCCCCTTGTCACTGCAAAGTATGAGATTCTGATTTGGCTAGGTGGGGGGCAAGGTTCAATATTGACTTGTATGACTGCTACTTCCAATAGGTGGCGCTAGAGTTCTAGTCCTCTTCCTCTCTGAAGAGACAATTTGCATATTTAACTTCCCAGAGGAGCATGCATGGCCTATAAGTCTCCTCACTCTGACCTGTCAGGCCTGGCTTGTCACTCTTCACAATGAGAAACCTTACTCCTTAGGGTATGTGTCCACGTGCAGGAAACGCTGCGTGTCTGGCGCTGCATAGAGCCGCAGCGTCAGACACGCAGCGTCCAGATGTTACAGCATAGTGGAGGGGATTTAATGAAATCCCGTCTCCACTATGCGTGGTAACACGCACGCGGCGGCCCTGCGACTCCGGACATGCTGCGCGTCTTTTCAGATCGCAGCATGTCCGTATATCTTGCGGCGACGCTGCGTCGCCGCAAGATATAGCACAGGGCCCTATGGTGGGGAGCGATGATGCCGGATGTGTGCTATGAACATATCCGGCATCATCGCGTCCCAGAAAGGGGGCGGGGCTTACCGCAGAGCGGCTAAGCCGCTCCGGCGATACCGCCGGCCATCCTGAACGTGGACACGCAGCCTTAGATTCCAGAAGAGCTGGGATAAAACAAACTAGGTGTAAGAATGCAGGGGTGTCGGATCCCGAGGAGTCAGATCCTGGGGGTGTCTGATCCCGAGGTGTCAGATCCTGGGGGTGTCCGATCCCGAGGTGCAGATCCTGGGGGTGTCGGATCCCGAGGAGTCAGATCTTGGGGGTGTCGGATCCCGAGGAGTCAGATCCTGGGGGTGTCGGATCCCGAGGAGTCAGATCCTGGGGGTGTCGGATCCCGAGGAGTCAGATCCTGGGGGTGTCGGATCCCGAGGAGTCAGATCCTGGGGGTGTCGGATCCCGAGGAGTCAGATCTTGGGGGTGTCGGATCCCGAGGAGTCAGATCCTGGGGGTGTCGGATCCCGAGGAGTCAGATCCTGGGGGTGTCGGATCCCGAGGAGTCAGATCCTGGGGGTGTCCGATCCCGAGGAGTCAGATCTTGGGGGTGTCGGATCCCGAGGAGTCAGATCTTGGGGGTGTCGGATCCCGAGGAGTCAGATCCTGGGGGTGTCGGATCCCGAGGAGTCAGATCTTGGTGGTGTCGGATCCCGACGAGTCAGATCCTGGGGGTGTCGGATCCCGAGGTGTCAGATCCTGGGGGTGTCGCAGGAGACGGGTATCTGTTGGGTCTGATGTCTGGCGTAGTCTTCTTGTGGCCGGGTGTTGGATCAGCGATGGCGTCACATCTGTAGGACTCCGCTGCTGTCGCCAGTAATTAATCACTCTCATTTCACGCCTTGTACCCGGGTAATGACAGCGTTCGTGCGTATTTATAGAGCCTGCGCCAGTTTTATCCTCGGTGTGTTCTTCTGTGTCATCGGTTTTGTGTCGAGAGTCCTAAATCATCAGATCCGTAATTTTGCTGCTTTCGTCTGTGGTTCTGCTTCATTGTTAGTTTCGGAAGTGACAGAACTGGGGGCAGTTGGGACATATCAGAGGGGGGCACAAAAAGTGACCTCTCTGTTTAGGAAGGATCACCCCATACTTCGGCAGCTTTCTAATACTACACTGTTTATATTCACCATTTTTCAATATCTTTACTGGCTGAGGATGAAACTCCACTTTTGACCTCATCTAGAAGCAGAATGTTTCCATGACAGCAAACAGAGATCTTGAGAAGAGTGATGAAGTTCAAGAATCTCCAGATGTATATTACGTCCAAGAAAATATTCCTGTCCAAACAGTATTGCAGTAGTTATTGGAAACAGTCAGCAAGCTGGCCTCCAGCCGAGCCCTCACATTGCAGGATGAAGGAGGCATTCGTTTTTCCCCACCAGATGACTCTATAATTCCTTGTAGTGTAGAGACATCATATGTCCGAGCAGGGAATGCTGGGAGAGTTCAGCTCTGAAGGCTGAACCATGGAGTGCAGCTGTGGTGTGTGATCATCATCTGGTGGCGTTTCTTGCCTCGGTGACATTTGGGGGGTCTGTCATTCCTCAGCTGCCACTGTGGGCTTTTTGTTTGTTTTCTGGCATAAAAATAACAGTTTAATGGGAACGATTGCTCCTCCTGTGATTAGTGGCCGCACAGAGATGGATTACAGGAAATAAAGCGCGTTACCGCTGATCTGGGAAAGTCGCCCCGATAGCGAGTCCCTCATCATTGTGACGATTGCAGAATGTCCGAGAATTGTTCCATCATTCACAACCAATGTATCAGCCGCTAGGCCTTGTCCCCTCCATCAGATACAATCATCAGACAATCAGTTGCTGTGGTCACCAGGGGGCGCTGTGCTCACAGGTTCTCATGTTATTGGGGGCGCTGTGCTCACAGGTTCTCATGTTATTGGGGGCGCTGTGCGCACAGGTTCTCATGTTATTGGGGGCGCTGTGCGCACAGGTTCTCATGTTATTGGGGGCGCTGTGCTCACAGGTTCTCATGTTATTGGGGGCGCTGTGCTCACAGGTTCTCATGTTATTGGGGGCGCTGTGCTCACAGGTTCTCATGTTATTGGGGGCGCTGTGCTCACAGGTTCTCATGTTATTGGGGGCGCTGTGCTCACAGGTTCTCATGTTATTGGGGGCGCTGTGCTCACAGGTTCTCATGTTATTGGGGGCGCTGTGCGCACAGGTTCTCATGTTATTGGGGGCGCTGTGCTCACAGGTTCTCATGTTATTGGGGGCGCTGTGCTCACAGGTTCTCATGTTATTGGGGGCGCTGTGCGCACAGGTTCTCATGTTATTGGGGGCGCTGTGCGCACAGGTTCTCATGTTATTGGGGGTGCTGTGCTCACAGGTTCTCATGTTATTGGGGGCGCTGTGCTCACAGGTTCTCATGTTATTGGGGGCGCTGTGCTCACAGGTTCTCATGTTATTGGGGGCGCTGTGCTCACAGGTTCTCATGTTATTGGGGGCGCTGTGCTCACAGGTTCTCATGTTATTGGGGGCGCTGTGCGCACAGGTTCTCATGTTATTGGGGGCGCTGTGCTCACAGGTTCTCATGTTATTGGGGGCGCTGTGCGCACAGGTTCTCATGTTATTGGGGGCGCTGTGCGCACAGGTTCTCATGTTATTGGGGGCGCTGTGCGCACAGGTTCTCATGTTATTGGGGGCGCTGTGCGCACAGGTTCTCATGTTATTGGGGGCGCTGTGCTCACAGGTTCTCATGTTATTGGGGGCGCTGTGCGCACAGGTTCTCATGTTATTGGGGGCGCTGTGCGCACAGGTTCTCATGTTATTGGGGGCGCTGTGCGCACAGGTTCTCATGTTATTGGGGGCGCTGTGCGCACAGGTTCTCATGTTATTGGGGGCGCTGTGCTCACAGGTTCTCATGTTATTGGGGGCGCTGTGCTCACAGGTTCTCATGTTATTGGGGGCGCTGTGCTCACAGGTTCTCATGTTATTGGGGGCGCTGTGCGCACAGGTTCTCATGTTATTGGGGGCGCTGTGCGCACAGGTTCTCATGTTATTGGGGGCGCTGTGCGCACAGGTTCTCATGTTATTGGGGGCGCTGTGCGCACAGGTTCTCATGTTATTGGGGGCGCTGTGCTCACAGGTTCTCATGTTATTGGGGGCGCTGTGCGCACAGGTTCTCATGTTATTGGGGGCGCTGTGCTCACAGGTTCTCATGTTATTGGGGGCGCTGTGCTCACAAGTTCTCATGTTATTGGGGGCGCTGTGCTCACAGGTTCTCATGTTATTGGGGGCGCTGTGCTCACAGGTTCTCATGTTATTGGGGGCGCTGTGCTCACAGGTTCTCATGTTATTGGGGGCGCTGTGCTCACAGGTTCTCATGTTATTGGGGGCGCTGTGCGCACAGGTTCTCATGTTATTGGGGGCGCTGTGCCTACAGGTTCTCATGTTATTGGGGGCGCTGTGCGCACAGGTTCTCATGTTGCTGTGGTCACCAGGGGGCGCTGTGCTCACAGGTTTTCATGTTGCTGTGGTCACCAGGGGGCGCTGTGCTCACAGGTTCTCATGTTATTGGGGGCGCTGTGCTCACAGGTTCTCATGTTATTGGGGGCGCTGTGCGCACAGGTTCTCATGTTATTGGGGGCGCTGTGCCTACAGGTTCTCATGTTATTGGGGGTGCTGTGCTCACAGGTTCTCATGTTGCTGTGGTCACCAGGGGGCGCTGTGCGCACAGGTTCTCATGTTGCTGTGGTCACCAGGGGGCGCTGTGCTCACAGGTTCTCATGTTGCTGTGGTCACCAGGGGGCGCTGTGCTCACAGGTTCTCATTTTGCTCTGGCTTCAGGGGGCGCTGTGCTCACAGGTTTTCATGTTGCTGTGGTCACCAGGGGGCGCTGTGCTCACAGGTTCTCATGTTATTGGGGGTGCTGTGCTCACAGGTTTTCATGTTGCTGTGGTCACCAGGGGGCGCTGTGCGCACAGGTTCTCATGTTGCTGTGGTCACCAGGGGGCGCTGTGCTCACAGGTTCTCATTTTGCTCTGGCTTCAGGGGGCGCTGTGCTCACAGGTTTTCATGTTGCTGTGGTCACCAGGGGGCGCTGTGCGCACAGGTTCTCATGTTATTGGGGGTGCTGTGCTCACAGGTTTTCATGTTGCTGTGGTCACCAGGGGGCGCTGTGCGCACAGGTTCTCATGTTATTGGGGGCGCTGTGCTCACAGGTTTTCATGTTGCTGTGGTCACCAGGGGGCGCTGTGCGCACAGGTTCTCATGTTATTGGGGGCGCTGTGCTCACAGGTTCTCATGTTGCTGTGGTCACCAGGGGGCGCTGTGCTCACAGGTTTTCATGTTGCTGTGGTCACCAGGGGGCGCTGTGCTCACAGGTTCTCATGTTGCTGTGGTCACCAGGGGGCGCTGTGCTCACAGGTTTTCATTTTGCTCTGGCTTCAGGGGGCGCTGTGCTCACAA
The DNA here is from genome assembly GCF_032444005.1 of Ranitomeya imitator. Taxonomy (NCBI): domain Eukaryota; kingdom Metazoa; phylum Chordata; class Amphibia; order Anura; family Dendrobatidae; genus Ranitomeya; species Ranitomeya imitator. The sequence goes on along the minus strand of NC_091283.1, from coordinate 847,778,957 downwards.
GTTTTCATGTTGCTGTGGTCACCAGGGGGCGCTGTGCTTGCAGGTTCTCATGTTATTGGGGGCGCTGTGCTCACAGGTTCTCATGTTGCTGTGGTCACCAGGGGGCGCTGTGCTCACAGGTTCTCATGTTGCTGTGGTCACCAGGGGGCGCTGTGCTCACAGGTTCTCATTTTGCTCTGGCTTCAGGGGGCGCTGTGCTCACAGGTTTTCATGTTGCTGTGGTCACCAGGGGGCGCTGTGCTCACAGGTTCTCATGTTGCTGTGGTCACAAGGGGGCGCTGTGCTCACAGGTTTTCATGTTGCTGTGGTCACCAGGGGGCGCTGTGCTCACAAGTTTTCATGTTGCTGTGGTCACCAGGGGGCGCTGTGCTTGCAGGTTCTCATGTTATTGGGGGCGCTGTGCTCACAGGTTCTCATGTTGCTGTGGTCACCAGGGGGCGCTGTGCGCACAGGTTCTCATGTCATTGGGGGCGCTGTGCGCACAGGTTCTCATGTTATTGGGGGCGCTGTGCTCACAGGTTCTCATGTTATTGGGGGCGCTGTGCTCACAGGTTCTCATGTTGCTGTGGTCACCAGGGGGCGCTGTGCGCACAGGTTCTCATGTTATTGGGGGCGCTGTGCTCACAGGTTCTCATGTTATTGGGGGCGCTGTGCTCACAGGTTCTCATGTTGCTGTGGTCACCAGGGGGCGCTGTGCGCACAGGTTCTCATGTTATTGGGGGCGCTGTGCGCACAGGTTCTCATGTTATTGGGGGCGCTGTGCTCACAGGTTCTCATGTTATTGGGGGCGCTGTGCTCACAGGTTCTCATGTTGCTGTGGTCACCAGGGGGCGCTGTGCGCACAGGTTCTCATGTTATTGGGGGCGCTGTGCGCACAGGTTCTCATGTTATTGGGGGCGCTGTGCTCACAGGTTCTCATGTTATTGGGGGCGCTGTGCTCACAGGTTCTCATGTTATTGGGGGCGCTGTGCGCACAGGTTCTCATGTTATTGGGGGCGCTGTGCGCACAGGTTCTCATGTTATTGGGGGCGCTGTGCGCACAGGTTCTCATGTTATTGGGGGCGCTGTGCGCACAGGTTCTCATGTTATTGGGGGCGCTGTGCGCACAGGTTCTCATGTTATTGGGGGCGCTGTGCGCACAGGTTCTCATGTTATTGGGGGCGCTGTGCTCACAGGTTCTCATGTTATTGGGGGCGCTGTGCTCACAGGTTCTCATGTTATTGGGGGCGCTGTGCTCACAGGTTTTCATGTTATTGGGGGCGCTGTGCGCACAGGTTCTCATGTTGCTGTGGTCACCAGGGGGCGCTGTGCTCACAGGTTCTCATGTTGCTGTGGTCACCAGGGGGCGCTGTGCTCACAAGTTTTCATGTTGCTGTGGTAACCAGGGGGCGCTGTGCTTGCAGGTTCTCATGTTATTGGGGGCGCTGTGCTCACAGGTTCTCATGTTGCTGTGGTCACCAGGGGGCGCTGTGCTCACAGTTTCTTATGTTGCTGTGGTCACCAGGGGGCGCTGTGCTCACAGGTTCTCATTTTGCTCTGGCTTCAGGGGGCGCTGTGCTCACAGGTTCTCATGTTGCTGTGGTCACCAGGGGGCGCTGTGCTCACAGGTTCTCATGTTGCTGTGGTCACCAGGGGGCGCTGTGCTCACAGGTTCTCATGTTGCTGTGGTCACCAGGGGGCGCTGTGCTCACAGGTTCTCATGTTGCTGTGGTCACCAGGGGGCGCTGTGCTCACAGGTTCTCATGTTGCTGTGGTCACCAGGGGGCGCTGTGCTCACAGGTTCTCATGTTGCTGTGGTCACCAGGGGGCGCTGTGCTTGCAGGTTCTCATGTTATTGGGGGCGCTGTGCTCACAGGTTCTCATGTTGCTGTGGTCACCAGGGGGCGCTGTGCTCACAGGTTCTCATGTTGCTGTGGTCACCAGGGGGCGCTGTGCTCACAGGTTTTCATTTTGCTCTGGCTTCAGGGGGCGCTGTGCTCACAAGTTTTCATGTTGCTGTGGTCACCAGGGGGCGCTGTGCTTGCAGGTTCTCATGTTATTGGGGGCGCTGTGCTCACAGGTTCTCATGTTGCTGTGGTCACCAGGGGGCGCTGTGCTCACAGGTTCTCATGTTGCTGTGGTCACCAGGGGGCGCTGTGCTCACAGGTTCTCATTTTGCTCTGGCTTCAGGGGGCGCTGTGCTCACAGGTTTTCATGTTGCTGTGGTCACCAGGGGGCGCTGTGCTCACAGGTTCTCATGTTGCTGTGGTCACAAGGGGGCGCTGTGCTCACAGGTTTTCATGTTGCTGTGGTCACCAGGGGGCGCTGTGCTCACAAGTTTTCATGTTGCTGTGGTCACCAGGGGGCGCTGTGCTTGCAGGTTCTCATGTTATTGGGGGCGCTGTGCTCACAGGTTCTCATGTTGCTGTGGTCACCAGGGGGCGCTGTGCGCACAGGTTCTCATGTCATTGGGGGCGCTGTGCTCACAGGTTCTCATGTTATTGGGGGCGCTGTGCTCACAGGTTCTCATGTTATTGGGGGCGCTGTGCTCACAGGTTCTCATGTTGCTGTGGTCACCAGGGGGCGCTGTGCTCACAGGTTCTCATGTTGCTGTGGTCACCAGGGGGCGCTGTGCTCACAGGTTCTCATGTTGCTGTGGTCACCAGGGGGCGCTGTGCTCACAGGTTCTCATGTTGCTGTGGTCACCAGGGGGCGCTGTGCTCACAGGTTCTCATTTTGCTCTGGCTTCAGGGGGCGCTGTGCTCACAGGTTCTCATGTTGCTGTGGTCACCAGGGGGCGCTGTGCTCACAGGTTCTCATGTTGCTGTGGTCACCAGGGGGCGCTGTGCTCACAGGTTCTCATGTTGCTGTGGTCACCAGGGGGCGCTGTGCTCACAGGTTCTCATTTTGCTCTGGCTTCAGGGGGCGCTATGCTCTTGCAGCATTACTTGGTGCAGTTTCGGGGTCTGGGAACGCTGGATGCATTGTCAATTACTGGATGTGATCAGTGACCTCTGTGAACCTCTAACCAGAGTCCTTACAATGAATCCTTTCCGCTTTCTTGTCCTTGTGTTCTGGTGCTCGGAGTTATCAGCCGGGTGGACTCACTTGGTTGCGCTTTCTTCGCATTGTGTCATTGAATGATAGCGTTGCGGTATTTGGGGTCTTTGCTGGGGGCTCATTGTTGGGGGAGACTTGAGTCATAACCCGGATTAGTCGTGTCCTGTCTGTGATCCTGGGCTTATCCCGGTGGCCGCCATGCTATGGCCGGGGGCGCCACATCCCTGCGGATTGTCTCTATGGCAGATCTCCGCAGTGGTCTTGTAAGGACGATCTTCATCTGACTCCTGGGGGCTTCATTAGTCGTTAGGAGCTCGTCCTTCATTATAGAATTGTGTAATTGTTTCTAGTTATTTCCCATAATGAAATGTCAGAAACGGTGGAGTCTGACAACTGATTGCTGACACAGGAAAATAGTTGTCAGCAAAACAACAGCCACAAACTACCACAATGTAGAAACATCCGGATTGTATCATTGTCATGGGGGACAAAGCCTTAACATTGAGTGGGAAGAGGATCATGCAGTGAGGATGATGGGAGTTATCATCTGTCTCCATGGTCTCCTGGCTGTGCCGGCCAAGTGTGATACCATGTACTGAGCTCTGGGGCCGAACCGAGAGCCCCCCGAACCGAGAGCCCCCCAAACCGAGGCCCCGGAAATCCACGTGTTACACTGGTGGTAATTAGTAACATACTGAGCGAGTGTTGTGGGAGGGCGCTGTATCTAATCCTATCCTGTGTGATACTGACTGCTGAGCTGTGTATCTAATCCTATCCTGTGTGATACTGTCTGCTGAGCTGTGTATCTAATCCTATCCTGTGTGATACTGTCTGCTGAGCCGTGTATCTAATCCTATCCTGTGTGATACTGACTGCTGAGCTGTGTATCTAATCCTATCCTGTGTGATACTGACTGCTGAGCCGTGTATCTAATCCTATCCTGTGTGATACTGTCTGCTGAGCCGTGTATCTAATCCTATCCTGTGTGATACTGACTGCTGAGCTGTGTATCTAATCCTATCCTGTGTGATACTGTCTGCTGAGCCGTGTATCTAATCCTATCCTGTGTGATACTGTCTGCTGAGCCGTGTATCTAATCCTATCCTGTGTGATACTGTCTGCTGAGCCGTGTATCTAATCCTCTCCTGTGTGATACTGTCTGCTGAGCCGTGTACCTAATCCTATCCTGTGTGATACTGACTGCTGAGCCGTGTATCTAATCCTATCCTGTGTGATACTGTCTGCTGAGCAGTGTATCTAATCCTCTCCTGTGTGATTCTGACTGCTGATCTGTGTATCTAATCCCCTCCTGTGTGATACTGTCTGCTGAGCCCTGTATCTAATCCTATCCTGTGTGATACTGACTGCTGAGCCGTGTATCTAATCCTATCCTGTGTGATACTGTCTTCTGAGCTGAGTATCTAATCCTCTCATGTGTGATTCTGTCTGTTGAACTGAGTATCTAATCCTTTCCTGTGTGATACTGTCTGCTGAGCCGTGTACCTAATCCTATCCTGTGTGATACTGACTGCTGAACCGTGTATCTAATCCTATCCTGTGTAACATAGTAACATAGTAACATAGTTAGTAAGGCCGAAAAAAGACATTTGTCCATCCAGTTCAGCCTATATTCCATCATAATAAATCCCCAGATCTACGTCCTTCTACAGAACCTAATTGTATGATACAATATTGTTCTGCTCCAGGAAGACATCCAGGCCTCTCTTGAACCCCTCGACTGAGTTCGCCATCACCACCTCCTCAGGCAAGCAATTCCAGATTCTCACTGCCCTAACAGTAAAGAATCCTCTTCTATGTTGGTGGAAAAACCTTCTCTCCTCCAGACGCAAAGAATGCCCCCTTGTGCCCGTCACCTTCCTTGGTATAAACAGATCCTCAGCGAGATATTTGTATTGTCCCCTTATATACTTATACATGGTTATTAGATCGCCCCTCAGTCGTCTTTTTTCTAGACTAAATAATCCTAATTTCGCTAATCTATCTGGGTATTGTAGTTCTCCCATCCCCTTTATTAATTTTGTTGCCCTCCTTTGTACTCTCTCTAGTTCCATTATATCCTTCCTGAGCACCGGTGCCCAAAACTGGACACAGTACTCCATGTGCGGTCTAACTAGGGATTTGTACAGAGGCAGTATAATGCTCTCATCATGTGTATCCAGACCTCTTTTAATGCACCCCATGATCCTGTTTGCCTTGGCAGCTGCTGCCTGGCACTGGCTGCTCCAGGTAAGTTTATCATTAACTAGGATCCCCAAGTCCTTCTCCCTGTCAGATTTACCCAGTGGTTTCCCATTCAGTGTGTAATGGTGATATTGATTCCCTCTTCCCATGTGTATAACCTTACATTTATCATTGTTAAACCTCATCTGCCACCTTTCAGCCCAAGTTTCCAACTTATCCAGATCCATCTGTAGCAGAATACTATCTTCTCTTGTATTAACTGCTTTACATAGTTTTGTATCATCTGCAAATATCGATATTTTACTGTGTAAACCTTCTACCAGATCATTAATGAATATGTTGAAGAGAACAGGTCCCAATACTGACCCCTGCGGTACCCCACTGGTCACAGCGACCCAGTTAGAGACTATACCATTTATAACCACCCTCTGCTTTCTATCACTAAGCCAGTTACTAACCCATTTACACACATTTTCCCCCAGACCAAGCATTCTCATTTTGTGTACCAACCTCTTGTGCGGCACGGTATCAAACGCTTTGGAAAAATCGAGATATACCACGTCCAATGACTCACCGTGGTCCAGTCTATAGCTTACCTCTTCATAAAAACTGATTAGATTGGTTTGACAGGAGCGATTTCTCATAAACCCATGCTGATATGGAGTTAAACAGTTATTCTCATTGAGATAATCCAGAATAACATCCCTCAGAAACCCTTCAAATATTTTACCAACAATAGAGGTTAGACTTACTGGCCTATAATTTCCAGGTTCACTTTTAGAGCCCTTTTTGAATATTGGCACCACATTTGCTATGCGCCAGTCCTGCGGAACAGACCCCGTCTCTATAGAGTCCCTAAAAATAAGAAATAATGGTTTATCTATTACATTACTTAGTTCTCTTAGTACTCGTGGGTGTATGCCATCCGGACCCGGAGATTTATCTATTTTAATCTTATTTAGCCGGTTTCGCACCTCTTCTTGGGTTAGATTGGTGACCCTTAATATAGGGTTTTCATTGTTTCTTGGGATTTCACCTAGCATTTCATTTTCCACCGTGAATACCGTGGAGAAGAAGGTGTTTAATATGTTAGCTTTTTCCTCGTCATCTACAACCATTCTTTCCTCACTATTTTTTAAGGGGCCTACATTTTCAGTTTTTATTCTTTTACTATTGATATAGTTGAAGAACAGTTTGGGATTAGTTTTACTCTCCTTAGCAATGTGCTTCTCTGTTTCCTTTTTGGCAGCTTTAATTAGTTTTTTAGATAAAGTATTTTTCTCCCTATAGTTTTTTAGAGCTTCAATGGTGCCATCCTGCTTTAGTAGTGCAAATGCTTTCTTTTTACTGTTAATTGCCTGTCTTACTTCTTTGTTTAGCCACATTGGGTTTTTCCTATTTCTAGTCCTTTTATTCCCACAAGGTATAAACCGCTTACACTGCCTATTTAGGATGTTCTTAAACATTTCCCATTTATTATCTGTATTCTCATTTCTGAGGATATTGTCCCAGTCTACCAGATTAAGGGCATCTCTAAGCTGGTCAAACTTTGCCTTCCTAAAGTTCAATGTTTTTGTGACTCCCTGACAAGTCCCCCTAGTGAAAGACAGGTGAAACTGTACAATATTGTGGTCGCTATTTCCTAGATGCCCGACCACCTGCAGATTTGTTATTCTGTCAGGTCTATTAGATAGTATTAGGTCTAAAAGTGCTGCTCCTCTGGTTGGATTCTGCACCAATTGTGAAAGATAATTTTTCTTGGTTATTAGCAGAAACCTGTTGCCTTTATGGGTTTCACAGGTTTCTGTTTCCCAGTTAATATCCGGGTAGTTAAAGTCCCCCATAACCAGGACCTCATTATGGGTTGCAGCTTCATCTATCTGCTTTAGAAGTAGACTTTCCATGGTTTCTGTTATATTTGGGGGTTTGTAACAGACCCCAATGAGAATTTTGTTACCATTTTTCCCTCCATGAATTTCGACCCATATGGACTCGACATCCTCATTCCCTTCGCTAATATCCTCCCTTAAAGTGGACTTTAGACAAGACTTTACATAGAGACAAACCCCTCCTCCTCTCCGATTTTTGCGATCCTTTCTAAACAGACTGTAACCCTGTAAGTTAACTGCCCAGTCATAGCTTTCATCTAACCATGTCTCGGTTATTCCCACTATGTCAAAGTTACCTGTAGATATTTCTGCTTCTAGTTCTTCCATCTTGTTTGTCAGGCTTCTGGCGTTTGCGAGCATGCAGTTTAGAGGATTTTGTTTTGTTCCAATCTCCTCACTGTGGATTGTTTTAGAAATGTTCTTACCTCCCTTCTGAGTATGTTTTCCTGGGTCGTCTTTGTTCGAGTCTAATGTTTTTCTTCCCGTCCCCTCTTCTTCTAGTTTAACGCCCTCCTGATGAGTGTAGCGAGTCTTCTGGCGAATGTGTGATACTGACTGCTGAGCCGTGTATCTAATCCTATCCTGTGTGATACTGTCTGCTGAGCAGTGTATCTAATCCTCTCCTGTGTGATACTGACTGCTGAGCCGTGTATCTAATCCTATCCTGTGTGATACTGTCTTCTGAGCTGAGTATCTAATCCTCTCATGTGTGATTCTGTCTGTTGAACTGAGTATCTAATCCTTTCCTGTGTGATACTGTCTGCTGAGCCGTGTACCTAATCCTATCCTGTGTGATTCTGACTGCTGATCTGTGTATCTAATCCCCTCCTGTGTGATACTGTCTGCTGAGCCCTGTATCTAATCCTATCCTGTGTGATACTGTCTGCTGAGCAGTGTATCTAATCCTATCCTGTGTGATACTGTCTGCTGAGCCGTGTATCTAATCCTCTCCTGTGTGATACTGACTGCTGAGCCGTGTATCTAATCCTATCCTGTGTGATACTGTCTTCTGAGCTGAGTATCTAATCCTCTCGTGTGATTCTGTCTGTTGAACTGAGTATCTAATCCTTTCCTGTGTGATACTGACTGCTGAGCCGTGTATCTAATCCTATCCTGTGTGATACTGTCTGCTGAGCAGTGTATCTAATCCTCTCCTGTGTGATTCTGACTGCTGATCTGTGTATCTAATCCCCTCCTGTGTGATACTGTCTGCTGAGCCCTGTATCTAATCCTATCCTGTGTGATACTGTCTGCTGAGCAGTGTATCTAATCCTCTCCTGTGTGATACTGACTGCTGAGCCGTGTATCTAATCCTATCCTGTGTGATACTGTCTGCTGAGCCATGTATCTAATCCTATCCTGTGTGATACTGTCTGCTGAGCCGTGTATCTAATCCTATCCTGTGTGATACTGTCTGCTGAGCCGTGTATCTAATCCTATCCTGTGTGATACTGTCTGCTGAGCCGTGTATCTAATCCTCTCCTGTGTGATACTGTCTGCTGAGCCGTGTACCTAATCCTATCCTGTGTGATACTGACTGCTGAGCCGTGTATCTAATCCTATCCTGTGTGATACTGTCTGCTGAGCAGTGTATCTAATCCTCTCCTGTGTGATTCTGACTGCTGATCTGTGTATCTAATCCCCTCCTGTGTGATACTGTCTGCTGAGCCCTGTATCTAATCCTATCCTGTGTGATACTGTCTGCTGAGCAGTGTATCTAAACCTATCCTGTGTGATACTGTCTGCTGAGCTGTGTATCTAATCCTCTCCTGTGTGATACTGACTGCTGAGCCGTGTATCTAATCCTATCCTGTGTGATACTGTCTTCTGAGCTGAGTATCTAATCCTCTCATGTGTGATTCTGTCTGTTGAACTGAGTATCTAATCCTTTCCTGTGTGATACTGTCTGCTGAGCCGTGTACCTAATCCTATCCTGTGTGATACTGACTGCTGAACCGTGTATCTAATCCTATCCTGTGTGATACTGACTGCTGAGCCGTGTATCTAATCCTATCCTGTGTGATACTGTCTGCTGAGCAGTGTATCTAATCCTCTCCTGTGTGATACTGACTGCTGAGCCGTGTATCTAATCCTATCCTGTGTGATACTGTCTTCTGAGCTGAGTATCTAATCCTCTCATGTGTGATTCTGTCTGTTGAACTGAGTATCTAATCCTTTCCTGTGTGATACTGTCTGCTGAGCCGTGTACCTAATCCTATCCTGTGTGATACTGTCTGCTGAGCAGTGTATCTAATCCTCTCCTGTGTGATACTGTCTGCTGAGCCCTGTATCTAATCCTATCCTGTGTGATACTGTCTGCTGAGCAGTGTATCTAATCCTATCCTGTGTGATACTGTCTGCTGAGCCCTGTATCTAATCCTATCCTGTGTGATACTGTCTGCTTAGCAGTGTATCTAATCCTATCCTGTGTGATACTGTCTGCTGAGCCGTGTATCTAATCCTCTCCTGTGTGATACTGACTGCTGAGCCGTGTATCTAATCCTATCCTGTGTGATACTGTCTTCTGAGCTGAGTATCTAATCCTCTTGTGTGATTCTGTCTGTTGAACTGAGTATCTAATCCTTTCCTGTGTGATACTGACTGCTGAGCCGTGTATCTAATCCTATCCTGTGTGATACTGTCTGCTGAGCAGTGTATCTAATCCTCTCCTGTGTGATTCTGACTGCTGATCTGTGTATCTAATCCCCTCCTGTGTGATACTGTCTGCTGAGCCCTGTATCTAATCCTATCCTGTGTGATACTGTCTGCTGAGCAGTGTATCTAATCCTCTCCTGTGTGATACTGACTGCTGAGCCGTGTATCTAATCCTATCCTGTGTGATACTGTCTTCTGAGCTGATTATCTAATCCTCTCATGTGTGATTCTGTCTGTTGAACTGAGTATCTAATCCTTTCCTGTGTGATACTGTCTGCTGAGCCATGTATCTAATCCTATCCTGTGTGATACTGTCTGCTGAGCAGTGTATCTAATCCTATCCTGTGTGATACTGACTGCTGAGCCGTGTATCTAATCCTATCCTGTGTGATACTGACTGCTGAGCCGTGTATCTAATCCTCTCCTGTGTGATACTGTGTGCTGAGCAGTGTATCTAATCCTCTCCTGTGTGATACTGACTGCTGAGCTGTGTATCTAATCCTCTCCTGTGTGATACTGTCTGCTGAGCCGTGTATCTAATCCTATCCTGTGTGATACTGTCTGCTGAGCCGTGTATCTAATCCTCTCCTGTGTGATACTGTCTGCTGAGCCGTGTATCTAATCCTTTCCTGTGTGATACTGACTGCTGAGCCGTGTATCTAATCCTCTCCTGTGTGATACTGTCTCCTGAGCAGTGTATCTAATCCTCTCCTGTGTGATACTGACTGCTGAGCCATGTATCTAGTCCTATCCTGTGTGATACTGTCTGCTGAGACGTGTATCTAATCCTATCCTGTGTGATACTGTCTGCTGAGCCGTGTATCTAATCCTTTCCTGTGTGATACTGACTGCTGAGCCGTGTATCTAATCCTCTCCTGTGTGATACTGTCTGCTGAGCAGTGTATCTAATCCTCTCCTGTGTGATACTGACTGCTGAGCCATGTATCTAATCCTATCCTGTGTGATACTGTCTGCTGAGCCATGTATCTAATCCTCTCCTGTGTGATACTGACTGCTGAGCCGCGTATCTAATCCTATCCTGTGTGATACTGTCTGCTGAGCTGTGTATCTAATCCTCTCCTGTGTGATACTGTCTGCTGAGCCGCTGAGCCGTGTATCTAATCCTCTCCTGTGTGATACTGTCTGCTGAGCCGTGTACCTAATCCTATCCTGTGTGATACTGACTGCTGAGCCGTGTATCTAATCCTATCCTGTGTGATACTGTCTGCTGAGCTGAGTATCTAATCCTTTCCTGTGTAATACTGACTGCTGAACCGTGTATCTAATCTTCTCCTGTGTGATACTGTCTGCTGAGCTGTGTTTCTGATCCTCTCCTGTGTGATACTGTCTGCTGAGCCGTGTACCTAATCCTCTCCTGTGTGATACTGACTGCTGAGCCGTGTATCTAATCCTATCCTGTGTGATACTGTCTGCTGAGCTGAGTATCTAATCCTCTCCTGTGTGATGCTGTCTGCTGAGCCGTGTATCTAATCCTCTCCTGTGTGATACTGTCTGCTGAGCTGTGTATCTAATCCTCTCCTGTGTGATACTGTCTGCTGAGCTGAGTATCTAATCCTCTCCTGTGTGATGCTGTCTTCTGAGCTGTGTATCTAATCCTTTCCTGTGTGATACTGACTGCTGAGCTGTTTCTAATCCTCTCTTGTGTGTAACTGACTGCTGAGCTGTGTATCTAATCCTCTCCTGTGTGATACTGACTGCTGAGCTGTGTATCTAATCCTCTCCTGTGTGATACTGACTGCTGAGCCGTGTATCTAATCCTATCCTGTGTGATACTGACTGCTGAGCAGTGTATCTAATCCTATACTGTGTGATACTGACTGCTGAGCTGTGTATCTAATCCTATCCTGTGTGATACTGACTGCTGAGCTGTGTATCTAATCCTCTCCTGTGTGATACTGTCTGCTGAGCCGTGTATCTAATCCTCCCCTGTGTGATACTGACTGCTGAGCCGTGTATCTAATCCAGCCTTGTGTGATACTGACTGCTGAGCCGTGTATCTAATCCTCTCCTGTGTGATACTGACTGCTGAGCTGTGTATCTAATCCTCTCCTGTGTGATACTGACTGCTGAGCTGTGTATCTAATCCTCTCCTGTGTGATACTGACTGCTGAGCTGTGTATCTAATCCTCTCCTGTGTGATACTGACTGCTGAGCCGTGTATCTAATCCTCTCCTGTGTGATACTGTCTGCTGAGCCGTGTATCTAATCCTCTCCTGTGTGATACTGACTGCTGAGCTGTGTATCTAATCCTCTCCTGTGTGATACTGACTGCTGAGCTGTGTATCTAATCCTCTCCTGTGTGATACTGACTGCTGAGCTGTGTATCTAATCCTCTCCTGTGTGATACTGACTGCTGAGCCGTGTATCTAATCCTCTCCTGTGTGATACTGTCTGCTGAGCTGTGTATCTAATCCTCTCCTGTGTGATACTGTCTGCTGAGTTGTGTATCTAATCCTCTCCTGTGTGATACTGACTGCCGAGCCGTGTAACTAATCCTCTCCTGTGTGATTCTGTCTGCAGAGCTTCTGTACCTAATCCTGGAGACTGATACCCTCGCCCCTGTGCGCATTCTAGGACGGTGCGCTCGTCACTCGCTGCGCTCTCGGGGTACAGGGGGAGATTTCCGGGGTAGCAGGTGCCGGTTGCTGAGCTTTGTGTCTGTTTGCTCCGCAGGCGGGGGACAAGCACTATCACCCGAGCTGTGCGCGATGCAGCAGATGCCACAAAATGTTCACCGAAGGAGAGGAAATGTACCTGCAAGGTAAGACTGCAGAGACCCGTGTGTCGTAACCAGTGCCTTCCCCCGTCCCACCACTCCGTAATAAAAGATACCAACAATCCTGGATGGGTTGACCACTCCGTAATAAAAGATACCAACAATCCTGGATGGGTTGAACAGGTCGGTCACAGTTTTATTAATTGCAAAGTAGAGAAGGGCAATTACACATCGCGACGCACTCATTGCTGAAGGCCCCAGCCGACGACCGCTGGGCCAGCAAGCCGATGAGAGGTTACGAACCTTTGCCCCCCTCTACCTACCGCCACTGTGACGTATATAAAAGAACATCAAAATCTTTTTTTTTTTTTTTTTTTATAAATTTAAAATTCAAAACATTTTAACAGTAATTGCACAGCACATTTATCAATTTATAAGGGAGGGAGGGTGGGACAACAGCTTCCAAGGGTCAACCGGGGAGAAAGAGGGAGAACCTGGCCCGGTCACTGGAATTTAACCCCTGAGGGTGTGGCCTGACTCACCTCCTCTCCCCGGTTGGTCCGCTGGGCGTCCCAATCATGACCTCACCTGGGGAGGTAGTGGGAGGGGGGAATTGGGCACTGCACTGATTTCCCCTCTAGCTATCCCTTAGGGGCTCTGCAGTCAGAGGCACGTTCCTTATACAGTGCCGTGCCTACCAGACTGCAGAGACCCGTGTGTCGTAACCAGTGCCTTCCCCCGTCCCACCACTCTGTAATAAAAGATACCAACAATCCTGGATGGGTTGAACAGGTCGGTCACAGTTTTATTAATTGCAAAGTAGAGAAGGGCAATTACACATCGCGACGCACTCATTGCTGAAGGCCCCAGCCGACGACCGCTGGGCCAGCAAGCCGATGAGAGGTTATGAACCTTTGCCCCCCTCTACCTACCGCCACGGAGGATCATTTGTATGACCTACACAAGACTCCGACCCCCACACAACATCATTAGAGCCTGTTCAACACCATCCCACAAACCCTTCAAGAATATGTCCAGTCCGATGTCCGTGAGGTGGATGCCATCTGGTCTCAGCAAAGCAAAATTGTTCCCTTCTAACTCCTGGTGTCGAACCACAATGCCGTAATTTTCTCTCACAAACTTCGACATCTTTGTGTTAATCCTTTTTCTTGCGTTTTCGATGGCTTTTACGTCCTTAGCTCCGTGCCAGACCGCTCGAGGTATTATCTCTGACCACACCACCACCATATCTGGTAATAAACAGACAAACCGCTCGATGTCCGTTGACATTACTGTGTACAGCTCGGCCCCTTTCCGCTTGCCCAAATCATTGCCTCCGGCATGTAGCACCAGAACCACCGGCCCCTTGGCCTTCTTAGCGATGTCGACCAACTCCGGGAAGATCTGACGCCACCGAAGCCCTCTGACGCCTCTCCAGTTGACTTCCAAATTCGGGAAGCCAAAATTGGTTCCCCCCGTCCTGAGTTTGGCCCTTTTGCACGCCCAGTAGACAAAAGAATGCCCCACTACCCAAACTGTGGGCTTACAGCTGCCTGGAAGAGACAAGAAGTGTTAGAGCAGGTCTGGTCTTATGTATCTTGCAAAGCATGCGGATTTCCAGCGGCCCATTCTCTGCACCTCGACTTCCGATACCCCCGCTCTAGCTGCTTCGGTCGCCGCCCCTATTCGGAATGAATGTGTGCCATATTCCTTTGGAGCCACGCCGAGTGCCTCTAGGCACTGTCTAAAAATCGCTTGAAATTGATATTTAGTAAGAGGGGACCCGTCGGTGTGTGAAAGGAGGAATCTACCCGGATGTCTTACTAGCGCATAGTTTTTAACTATTTTTACGGGGCATATAGGGCCGCCTGACGCCTTGACCAATACCCATGTCCCCCTCCCGGTGGGGTCGCACTTGGATCTCCGTACTCTAATGCGCAGAGCTTCGCTGCATATGACGAGGTCTTCATTGATTAAGCCGCCTATTGATGCAGTTTTTGACTGGGGCACTAATTCGCTGATGCGAAGTGCCCCGAAGAAGGCGATTGCGAACGCTGCGGATATCAGCGTTGCCTCGTATTGTGATTTGCACACCGATGAAGAAATTGCAATTATGTCGGCCAGCAGCCTTAAGGAAACTGGGCGTCGGCATTCCTGACTAGGTTGCAGCCTTCTCCAGCCTTTAACGGCTTGTTTGATGAAAAAATATTTGGTTATGTCCACCCACCCCAGCAGCTGAAAGAAGAATGCTATTCCCGACAGATGACGTTGCGCTAATGTCCCTGACGCACCTCCCTGCCTGAGCTTTTCTAAAAGTTCTACTAGGACGTCGCATCTCGTCCGGTTGCACCTATCGACTGGTCTTCCTTGCGTTAGCGAGCACCACTCCTCCCACGCATTACCGTAAACCTGCCAAGTCGCCGGTGTCACCGAAGCGCGGATCAAGGGCATCAATGATTGGCCACCATGTCCAAGAGAGAAGGAGGACACCGCAGGCCCGACGTTCGCGCCCTGGGGAGGAAGAGTTTGAATGCCTGCCAATCGGAAGATAACATAGAGTTAACAATTTTATCATCGACAGTCGCCGTAAATCTGGCCCGGCACCAGATGTTGTGCTTCAGGCATAATAGTGCTAGGCGGCGCAACAGCGCGAGTACCGGCTGAGAAGAAGAGGACATGCTGTTTAGGGCTTTTGCTGTTCTCAGCTGTTTTGTTGTAAATCTGATGTTTGTATTTTCCAATTGGGCACCCCATAGCTCGACTGATGTTACTATTGCCAAAATTTCCACCAGTGCTGGGTCACGGCCCCATGCGGCCGTGGTCCATAGTTCAGGCCATTGGCCTTTGCACCACTGGTTTTTGTATATCGCCGCGAAACCATCAGTAATATTTCCACCAACCATCAAGTCTAAATCTTTGCTTGGCGTCTCCTGCGCCATAACGCATGTATGCCCATTGTAGGACTCCAGGAATGTCCTCCAGACCAGCAAGTCTGCCTTCAGGGAACGGTTTAGCCTAATTCTGTGGCTCGGCTGGGCTATGCCCTTGGTTGCCAGTGATAGTCGGCGTGAAAACGCTCTGCCCGCCGGCATTACACGACAGGCAAAGTTGAGCAATCCTAGCAGGGACTGCATCTGCTGCAGGGTAACTTTTTTTGCTTCGTAGCAATTTTTAACCATTTGCAGAGTTTTTTGCAGCTTATCAGCTGGTAATCGAAACACCATTGCATTGGTGTCTATTTCAATACCGAGGAAAGGCAAAACGTTACAAGGGCCGACTGTTTTATCCGGTGAAAGTGGTACCCCAAATTTTTTGGCTAAAAACTTAAACTTTTGGAGAAGAAAGGAGCAGAGTCTGGAGTCCCCGGGACCGACGAACAAAAAATCGTCGAGGTAGTGAATCGTTGAGTTGCTACCAGTTTCGTATCGTAATACCCAGTCTAGGAAGGTGCTGAAAAGCTCGAAGTAATGACAGGAAATGGAGCAGCCCATTGGTAGGCACATATCAAAGTAAAATAGCCTGTCCACCTCACAGCCTAATAAATGAAAACATTCCGGGTGAACGGGCAAAAGGCGGAAGGCTGACTCTATGTCGGATTTCGCCAGCAGGGCACCGGGCCCGGCTGCGCGCACGAGCTCGACCGCCCTGTCAAAAGAAGAGTAGGTTACGGACGAGTCTTCCGCGGGTATTGCGTCGTTAACCGATGCGCCTTTTGGGTAGGAAAGGTGATGTATTAGCCGATATTTTCCTGGCTCCTTTTTGGGAACAATACCTAAAGGCGAGATTCTGAGATTTTTAAATGGCAACGAACTAAAAGGTCCCGCCATCCTGCCCAGCTCAACTTCTTTTTGGATTTTTTGCTGTAAAATATCAGGGAATTCGCGTGCCGATTTTAAATTATTTGCAATAGTTGGCGAGGGGCTGGGTTTGAAGGGGATATAAAAACCGTGTTTAAAACCGAAATATAGTTGCTCTGCCGCTTCTTTATTGGGATAACGGCTTAGCCATGGGCCCATTGCGGTTACGTTCACCGGGGTTAGACCTCGCAGGTGCTCTATTCGACTGGCGGGTACATCTGGCCGCAGGGTGTCCTCCTCCGCAGGAGGAGCATTCGTGTCTATATTTACAGGACCCTTGGAAACGGCAGTATCCATCGTTAAACAGTAAGCAGGCCCCAGGTCCGCGTGCGACCACTGTGTTCTGGCCTGCTGCTGTTGAGTGATAAGTGGTCGCTGCCGAAAAGGGGGGCTGTTTTTGGGACAACATCAGTCGTAACCAAACGTCCGTCGCTTTCACCCCCCAGCCCAAGTCTGGTTGCATGGCCAACCGCCTGCGGAACTCCTCGTCGTACCGTTTCCATGCCGCCCCGCTGTGACACTTATATGAATTATATATTAGATCTTGGTAAATAAATAATTCGGAACAACGCTCTGGGTGCTTTTGGCCCATTATACATCCGAGAACCGCGAAGGCCTGGAGCCAGTTATTCATTGTTTGAGCTATTTTTGGTTTGCTCCTATCTTGCAACCGCTCGCCAGTCCTCCTTTCCTTGTCTACGGACTGTTGGTCGGCCGATATCAGTGACCATATATCCACATAACCATTTTCCCAAATTTTTTGCTTTGTCTCCAAGTCAACATGCGCTCCCAGTGGGCTAACTCCACAGAAAAATGCATCCTTGTGCAGACTAGCTGCTTGGGTGGTGCTAGCATCAGTTGGTACGCCTGGGCGTGTCAACTGCTGAACTAGGGTCTTAATAGCGGCCGCCAGCTCGCTTTCTCCCACATTTTGCAATGTAGAATGTTCACCAACATCAAAGAACTCACCGCTGTCAGATGCCGGCCGAGTGTCTCCGGACGGAGGTACTCTGGCTCCTGCCGTGGCGCTGTCCTGGTGCTGGCCGCCCGCCCAGGAGGATGAAGATGGCAGGCCAGCGGCCAGCGCCGTGGCACGGGGATGTATTCTCGTCTGGTGCCGAGCGTCCCCTGGAGAGGGAGGTGCTCCGGCGTCAGTTGTCTCCATGGTTCGGTGCTGGCTGGTGGACCGGGGAGGTACGTATGGTGTGTCTCCCTGTGCGTCAGGCCAGGACGGAGCTCGGTGCTGGCTGGTGGACCGGGGAGGTACGTATGGCATGTCTCCCCGTGCGTCAGCCAATGAAGGAGCACGTGACGGATGAGATCTGTCGTGTGCTCGATGATGAGAGGCTATTGGGGCTCCGATCTCTGCCTGGTCGGTAACGGGGGGTGTCAGTGTCTGTTCCCACCGGGTACCCGCTCTGGGTGTCCGGTGAGACCGCCGTCTTTCGGCGTGTGACCGGTACCGCCCGTTGTGACTCCCCGATGTTTCTGAACCGGTTGTGGATGGCGAACGCCATCTGGAGGAGCGGGATCTGTGGTGGCTCCTGCGTGAGTGGTGTCGGCGTCTGGAGTGGGAATGGCGACAGCTAGAGGGACAGCGGGAACGGTGGCGGGAATCTACTGATGAGGGTGAGGACGATCTGCGGCATCTATGTCTGCGATCGCCCTGTCTAGGGGTTGTGTTAGGTGCATTCACCTCGGGAGTAAGGGGGACGTTATCTTGGCCACGGGGCGTGAGTGGCGGTGCAGGGGGTAGAGACGGGGAAGGTGCAGAGACTATTAGGCTGGAACCGCAGGGTGAGCGCAACAGGGCGGGGACTGATAGGAAACTGTCTGCAATTAGCGTTTGGGAGCATGGGGGTGTTGGCGGCGCGTAATTTATTGCAGCTGTGTTAGTGTTTGGTGCGACTGTGTGCGTGTTTGGTGCGTACATTCCTGGCTGCGGAGCGTGCTGGCTGGTCTGAATAGACCAGTCATCACGCTCCGCGGCCGTGTTCGTGGCTCTGGCCCCCGACCGCCGCCCGCCTCCCCGCACAGGCAACGCTGATGTGCCTGCTGGGGGGACGCGGTGGGCCAGGGGTGGGCTGGCCAGAGGTCCAAAGTGAGGGACCTGGCTCGGGGAGCTTGTGAGGGCCGTGTTTGAGGCGCCCCCCCGGCCGATTTGGCGGGTTGGGGCCCCGCCGCTGTTAGTGGGCGGTGCTTGGCAGTCCCAAGCCGGCATCAGGGAGAGGGGATTCCCTGACGCTGCCGGGGACCTGCGGTATGCCTGGGCCGGCTGCCCCCCGGTCCCCCTGAGCGGCTGGCGCGCCACCGAGGGGACCGAGGCGGCGGGCGGCCCCCTGCTTGCTCCTGCACTGCAGTGCGATTGCCTGGAGGAAGTGGGGCCGGAAGTGGGCGTGTGCAGCAGATGCCACAAAATGTTCACCGAAGGAGAGGAAATGTACCTGCAAGGTAAGACCGAGGCGCTGCGGAGCCTCCTTGTGGCTCCGCTCTGTCACTTCTCATCTATAAATTATAATGGCAGAGACTGATATAAGATCTGAGAACACGGAGTCGCTGGTGGCGCAGCCTGTATTAATATATGAATATTCCATGGTCAGTATGGGGGGTCTTATATTTATAATTTCTGTAAAATTCCCCCTTCTCCATGTGAGAGACATTGGGGAGGTTTCCTTTCTGGGGTCCAAGTGACTGGCATATCATTGCCTTTCCTGCTGCAGACTGACGCTGTGCAGTAAGATGCAGATCCTGTTTGCAATCATTAATAAATCTGTTTCAGGAGAAATCTAGATTGGAAGAAATAAGCGGAGGGCCGGCAGTCACCCAGGCGGCTGATGAGCCCCACCGGCCCAGAATAATGCCAGCTACAAAGTGTCAACATATGAGACCGGCCCCCACAACTACGAAGCACAACAATAGCTATCAGGGCTGCCACCAGGAATTTCAGGGCCCCATACTGCCAACATTTTTGGGCCCCCTTGAGACTCCACCCCTCGAACAATCCACAGTCCCACTGTCCACTTCTGCACCACGTCCTCACCAATCACACATTAACAGTTCCCAGCACCAGATCACATACATAGGCAGCAGCTTTTGTTTTTGGCTAAAATACTTTTTAAACCGCCACCACGACAAGGTCGACTCTTCTGGCCGAGCTCTACTCTACTCTAACCTATTAAGCATTTCTTAAAATAGTCAATACTCTCTTTAGATATATTTTTCTTTATATTTCTTTAAGGTAATGTGTCACATAC
This sequence comes from Ranitomeya imitator, assembly GCF_032444005.1. Lineage (NCBI taxonomy): Eukaryota > Metazoa > Chordata > Amphibia > Anura > Dendrobatidae > Ranitomeya > Ranitomeya imitator. Next base: position 847,759,324 of record NC_091283.1, on the reverse strand, counting down.
ATTTAGTATAATGACTATTAATACCACATACAAGGGGCAAATACCGTCACACCTTGACCAGAACACATATTACCACCACATAGTGATTAAACAATACCACATACAAGGAACAAATACACCACACCATGACCGTATCACATATTACCACCACATAGTGACCGAATAGTACCACATACAAGGGACAAATACTGCCACACCATGAGCGGATCACACATTACCACCACATGGTGACTGAATAATACCACATACAGGGGACAACTACCATCATACTGTGACCAGACCACATATTACCACCACAAAATGACTGAATAATACCACATACAAGGGACAAATACCGCCACACCATGACCAGATCACATAACATATTGCTACCACATAGTCATCGAATAATACTACATACAAGGAACAAATACAGACACACCATGACTAGACCACAAATTACTACCACATGGTGACCAAATAATACCACATACAAGGGTCAAATACCGTCACACCATGACCAGACCGCATATTACTACCACATAGTGACCGAATAATACCACATACAAGGAACAAATACTGTCACACCATGGCCAGAACACATACTACTACCACATAGTGACCGAATAATACTACATACAAGGAACAAATACCATCACACTGTGACCAAAGCACATATTTCCACAACAATGTGACTGAATAATACCACATACAAGGGACAATTACTGCCACACCACAACCGGATCACATATTACCACCACATAGTGATCGAATATAATACCACATACAAGGAACAAATACCACCACACCATGACCAGACCACACATTACTAAGACATATTGACCGAATAATACCACATACAAGGGCCAAATACTGTTACACCATGGCCAGAACACATATTACTAACACTACCACATAGTGCAGTGGTCCCCAACCTTTCTGACCTTGAGAGCCACATTCAGCTTAAGGCCCCTTCACATTAAGCGACGCTGCAGCGATACCGACAACGATCCGGATCGCTGCAGCGTCGCTGTTTGGTCGCTGGAGAGCTGTCACACAGACCGCTCTCCAGTGACCAACGATGCCGGTAACCAGGGTAAACATCGGGTAACTAAGCGCAGGGCCGCGCTTAGTAACCCGATGTTTACCCTGGTTACCATCCTAAAAGTAAAAAAAACAAACAGTACATACTTACCTAACGCTGTCTGTCCTCCAGCGCTGTGCTCTGCACTCCTCCTGTACTGGCTGTCAGCACAGCGGCCGGAAAGCAGAGCGGTGACGTCACCGCTCTGCTTTCCGGCTGACCGACGCTCACAGCCAGTACAGGAGGAGTGCAGAGCACAGCGCTGGAGGACAGACAGCGTTAGGTAAGTATGTACTGTTTGTTTTTTTTACTTTTAGGATGGTAACCAGGGTAAACATCGGGTTACTAAGCGCGGCCCTGCGCTTAGTTACCCGATGTTTACCCTGGTTACCAGTGAAGACATCGCTGGATCGGTGTCACACACGCCGATCCAGCGATGTCAGCAGGGAGTCCAGCGATGAAATAAAGTTCTGGACTTTCCTCAGCGACCAACGATCTCCCAGCAGGGGCCTGATCGTTGGTCGCTGTCACACATAACGATTTTATTAACGATATCGTTGCTACGTCACAAAAAGCAACGATATCGTTAACAATATCGTTGTGTGAAGGTACCTTTAGACAGAGGGTTGCAAGCCACATTCAGGACTGAGAGAGGATCGCGAGCCACATCCAGCTCCCACCCCCTTCAAAGTAGTGTCAACCAAAGCCCCCATTAGAGGTATAATGATAACCAAAGCTTTTCCACAGTAATCACTCCAGAGCAGTACACTGAGATCCAGGGGTTCCCACAATACCCCCATTCAGTATTCTCCAAACATACTGTCACATCCAGCTTTGAGCACCTCTTCTAACAGGTAGTACAAACCTCCAGCAAACCATACCTAAAACATCTCTAAACCCCTAAGACCAGTAAATGTGCATCTAGATTTGCAGTTCTGTGCAGGGCTACTCACAAAATTCACCATTTTGAGATGTGGACTTCATACCTGTTTGCTAGACCTGGAGCTAATGTACCAAGCTAGCAGACAGTCGCGAGCCACATGTGGCTCCCGAGCTACAGGTTGGGGAGCCCGGACATAGTGGGTGAATAAGAACACATACAATAAACAAATACTGTTACACCATGACCAAATCACACATTACCACCACATAGTGACTGAATACTACAAAGGAGCTTTATACATAGTATACAGTGTATAGTTTCAGTGTACAAATAATACAGTGATCACTGGTGACATTATACACAGGAGCTCAGTATATAGTGTCAGTGTACAGGTAATACAGTGATCAGTGACACTATACACAGGAGCTCTGTATATAGTGTCAGCGTACAGGTAATACAGTGATCACCAGTGACATTATACACAAGAGCTCTGTATATAGTGTCAGCGTACAGGTAATACAGTGATCACCAGTGACATTATACACAGGAGCTCTGTATATAGTGTCAGTGTACAGGTAATACAGTGATCACCAGTGACATTATACACAAGAGCTCTGTATATAGTGTATCAGTGTGCAGATAATACAGTGATCACCGGTGACATTATAACCAGGAGCTCTGTATATAGTGTCAGTGTACAGGTTATGCAGTGATCATCAGTGTCAGTATACACAGGAGGTCTGTATATAGTGTATAGTGTACAGGTATTGCAGTGATCACTGGTAACATTATACACAGGAGCTCTGTATATAGTGTCAGTGTACAGGTAATACAGTGATTACTGGTGACATTAAACACAGGAGCTCTGTATAAAGTGTACAGGTAATAAAGTGATCACCGGTGACATTATACACAGGAGTTCTGTATATAGAGTCAGTGTACAGGTAATACAGTGATCACCAGTGACATACACAGGAGCTCTGTATATATTGTACAGGTAATACAGTAATTACTGGTGACATACACAGGAGCTCTGTATATAGTGTACAGATAATACAGCGATCACCAGTAACATTAAACACAGGAGCTCTGTATATAGTTTACAGTGTACAGATAATAAATTATACACAGGAGCTCTGTATATAGTGTACAGTGTACAGATAATAAAGTGATCAACAGTGCCTTTATACACTGGAACTCTGAATATAGTGTATAGTGTGCAGATCATACAATGTTCTCTGTATTACCTGTACACTGACACTATATACAGAGCTGTGTATAATATCATTGGTGATCACCAGAGACACTATACACTGGAACTCTGTATATAGTGTCAGTGTACAGGTAATACAGTGATCACCAGTAACATACACAGGAGATCTGTATATTGTGTCAATGTACAGTTAATACAGTGATCACTGGTGTAATTATGAACAGAAGCTCTGTATATAGTGTCAGTGTACAGGTAATACAGTGATCACCAATGATATTGTACACATGAGCTCTGTATATAGTGTCAGTGAACAGGTAATACAGTGATCACCAGTGACATTATACACAGGAGATCTGTATATAGTGTCATTGTACAGGTAATACTGTGATCACTGGTGTAATTATGCACAGGAGCTCTGTATATAGTGTACAGTGAACAGGTAATACAGTGATCACCAATGATATTGTACACATGAGCTCTGTATATAGTGTCAGTGAACAGGTAATACAGTGATCACCAGTGACATTATACACAGGAGATCTGTATATAGTGTCATTGTACAGGTAATACTGTGATCACTCGTGTAATTATGCACAGGAGCTCTGTATATAGTGTACAGTGAACAGGTAATATAGTGATCACCAGTGACATTATACACAGGACCTCTGTATGTATTATACAGTGTATAGTGTCAGTGTACAGATAACACACTGACTCACTGGTGATGTCTCTAGTTGAAGTCCCTCATCTTCATCCAGTTCAGGCCGCCATCACTTCTTCCAGTCAGGACTCGTCTCTGCAGAAAATAACTTTTTCCCCAACTTCTACACTACGCCAGATGAAGGAAAAAAGTGACCGTGCACAGTATCAGGACCCCTTCCTTCCCCACTAAAAACAGTATCCTCAAAATTAAAATACATCACCGCAGTAATGATATCTTCAATCAGCCCCTACAGTAATAATGTCCTCCATCCTGCTCCCACGTGTTCTCCCATTCTGGGCCCCTATAATGCGACTTTACACAAAAAAAGCTTCTCTTTACCTGGCCGAGGTCCAACTGTGTCCTCTCCCCTATTAGTCTGATGTGGTTGCGATGGCGTATGGCAGTGACGTCATCCACAGATCCCTCATAACAGTGTGTCATCCACAGATCCCCCATAACAGTGCGTCATCCTCAGATAATAGTGCGTCCTCCACAGATCCCCCATAACAGTGCGTCCTCCACAGATCCCCCATAACAGTGCATCATGCACAGATCCCCCATAACAGTGCGTCCTCCACAGATCCCCCATAACAGTGCGTCCTCCACAGATCCCCCATAACAGTACGTCATGCACAGATCCCCATAATGGTGAAAGGAGTTTTTTCCTTTTCCTACATTGGTCTTATAGTACAAGAAATCTATTTTTAAGAATTTTTTTTTTCTGCTGAGAAAGACGTGTGGTGATCTCCCCTCTCCCAGAGCCCCCTGGTCTCTGTTCTCTGTCCTCTGGCCCCTGTCACTTAGATGTTTACATTGGCTCCTGCCTCATTATTGTCCTGGTGATAAACTGAGGCAACATCTCAACTTTTAACCATCATCTCAGTTCATGAATTTCTCATGTTTCAAGTTATCACTGTGCAGTAAGTCATGTGTGCACATAGCAGCAGAATAGTGAGTGCAGCTCTGGATTATAATACAGGATGTAACTCAGGATCAGTAATGTAATGTATGTACACAGTGACTGCACCAGCAGAATAGTGAGTGCAGCTCTGGGGGATAATACAGGAGGTAACTCAGGATCAGTAATGTAATGTATGTACACAGTGACTGCACCAGCAGAATAGTGAGTGCAGCTCTGGAGTATAATACACGATGTAACTCAGGATCAGTAATGTAATGTATGTACACAGTGACTGCACCAGCAGAATAGTGAGCGCAGCTCTGCAGTATAATACAGGAGGTAACTCAGGATCAGTAATGTAATGTATGTACACAGTGACTGTACCAGCAGAATAGTGAGTGCAGCTCTGGAGTATAATGCAGGATGTAACTCAGGATCAGTAATGTATGTACACAGTGACTGCACCAGCAGAATAGTGAGTGCAGCTCTGGAGTATAATACAGCATGTAACTCAGGATCAGTAATGTAATGTGTGTACACAGTGACTGTACCAGCAGAATAGTGAGTGCAGCTCTGGGGTATAATACAGGATGTAACTCAGGATCAGTAATGTAATGTATGTACACAGTGACTGCACCAGCAGAATAGTGAGCGCAGCTCTGCAGTATAATACAGGAGGTAACTCAGGATCAGTAATGTAATGTATGTACACAGTGACTGTACCAGCAGAATAGTGAGTGCAGCTCTGGAGTATAATGCAGGATGTAACTCAGGATCAGTAATGTATGTACACAGTGACTGCACCAGCAGAATAGTGAGTGCAGCTCTGGAGTATAATACAGCATGTAACTCAGGATCAGTAATGTAATGTGTGTACACAGTGACTGTACCAGCAGAATAGTGAGTGCAGCTCTGGGGTATAATACAGGATGTAACTCAGGATCAGTAATGTAATGTATGTACACAGTGACTGCACCAGCAGAATAGTGAGTGCAGCTCTGGAGTATAATACAGGATGTAACTCAGGATCAGTAATGTAATGTGTGTACACAGTGACTGTACCAGCAGAATAGTGAGTGCAGCTCTGGGGTATAATACAGGATGTAACTCAGGATCAGTAATGTAATGTATGTACACAGTGACTGCACCAGCAGAATAGTGAGTGCAGCTCTGGAGTATAATACAGGATGTAACTCAGGATCAGTAATGTAATGTATGTACACAGTGACAGCACCAGCAGAATAGTGAGTGCAGCTCTGGAGTATAATACAGGATGTAACTCAGGATCAGTAATGTAATGTGTGTACACAGTGACTGCACCAGCAGAATAGTGAGTGCAGCTCTGGAGTATAATACAGGAGGTAACTCAGGATCAGTAATGTAATGTATGTACACAGTGACTGCACCAGCAGAATAGTGAGTGCAGCTCTGGAGTATAATACACGATGTAACTCAGGATCAGTAATGTAATGTATGTACACAGTGACTGCACCAGCAGAATAGTGAGCGCAGCTCTGCAGTATAATACAGGAGGTAACTCAGGATCAGTAATGTAATGTATGTACACAGTGACTGTACCAGCAGAATAGTGAGTGCAGCTCTGGAGTATAATGCAGGATGTAACTCAGGATCAGTAATGTATGTACACAGTGACTGCACCAGCAGAATAGTGAGTGCAGCTCTGGAGTATAATATAGCATGTAACTCAGGATCAGTAATGTAATGTATGTACACAGTGGCTGCACCAGCAGAATAGTGAGTGCAGCTCTGGAGTATAATGCAGGATGTAACTCAGGATCAGTAATGTAATGTATGTACACAGTGACTGCACCAGCAGAATAGTGAGCGCAGCTCTGCAGTATAATACAGGAGGTAACTCAGGATCAGTAATGTAATGTATGTACACAGTGACTGTACCAGCAGAATAGTGAGTGCAGCTCTGGAGTATAATGCAGGATGTAACTCAGGATCAGTAATGTATGTACACAGTGACTGCACCAGCAGAATAGTGAGTGCAGCTCTGGAGTATAATATAGCATGTAACTCAGGATCAGTAATGTAATGTATGTACACAGTGGCTGCACCAGCAGAATAGTGAGTGCAGCTCTGGAGTATAATGCAGGATGTAACTCAGGATCAGTAATGTAATGTATGTACACAGTGACTGCACCAGCAGAATAGTGAGCGCAGCTCTGCAGTATAATACAGGAGGTAACTCAGGATCAGTAATGTAATGTATGTACACAGTGACTGTACCAGCAGAATAGTGAGTGCAGCTCTGGAGTATAATGCAGGATGTAACTCAGGATCAGTAATGTATGTACACAGTGACTGCACCAGCAGAATAGTGAGTGCAGCTCTGGGGTATAATACAGGATGTAACTCAGGATCAGTAATGTAATGTGTGTACACAGTGACTGCACCAGCAGAATAGTGAGTGCAGCTCTGGGGTATAATACAGGATATAACTCAGGATCAGTAATGTAATGTATGTACACAGTGACTGCACCAGCAGAATAGTGAGCGCAGCTCTGCAGTATAATACAGGAGGTAACTCAGGATCAGTAATGTAATGTATGTACACAGTGACTGCACCAGCAGAATAGTGAGTGCAGCTCTGGGGTATAATACAGGATGTAACTCAGGATCAGTAATGTAATGTGTGTACACAGTGACTGCACCAGCAGAATAGTGAGTGCAGCTCTGGGGTATAATACAGGATATAACTCAGGATCAGTAATGTAATGTATGTAAACAGTGACTGCACCAGCAGAATAGTGAGTGCAGCTCTGGAGTATAATACAGCATGTAACTCAGGATCAGTAATGTAATGTATGTACACAGTGACTGCACCAGCAGAATAGTGAGTGCAGCTCTGGAGTATAATACAGGATGTAACTCAGGATCAGTAATGTAATGTATGTACACAGTGACTGCAACGGCAGAATAGTGAGTACAGCTCTGGTGTCCGTACAATTATCATGCAGTCGTGACTTAGTTCGCCTTGTGTCTGTCCATCTCATGTCAGGTTTTCAGTAACGTATTTGCAGCCAGTCCTTGTTGGTGTCTATAATTAATATCAGGCGGAGCCCCTGATTATACATTATAACCCCTCAGGTCCCAGGACGATCTCATTTCATTGGAGTGAAAACTATTCGTCTTTGATCTCTGCCGGATTCATCACTTTCACGTGTGATTTCCAGCTGTGGAGGGGGTGTCAATGTCTGGGGGACCTGAGCCCTTGTGACTGGCACAGAACCTGCTCTGATGTCCTGGAAATCTGCATTAACAGGAAATCCCTGATGGTTTACTGCTCGGATCACCCGGACAGGGGGGCGCTGTATTAAACAGGGGGTCACGGTGAGCCATATAAATCCCGCCAGCGGAATGGTGGCGCCCCCTACTGTCTGCTGTGTGCAGGTGCAGGCTCGGGGGCAGGTAGAGAGGGCTGTAGTGCAGCCTGTGTGACTAATGAGGAGCAGCAGTGAGAGCTGCAGCGTCAGTCAGAAGGGGCCGGAACCGAAAAATGGCAGAAAAGCAAAAGTGCTAATGTGTAACCACCAACCCCACGCCCATCTCCATGTCCTCTGCTCCGTCCACAGGCTCCACGGTCTGGCATCCCGACTGTAAGCAGACCACCAAGTCGGAGGAGAAGCAGAGGGTAAGTGCCACATCTATTATCTATCTATCTATCTAATCTATCTATCTATCTATCTATCTATCTATCTATCTATCTATCTATCTATCTATCTATCTATTATCTATTATCTATCTATCTATTATCTATCTATCATCTGTCTATTATCCATTATCTATCTATCTATCTATTATCTATCTAATGTCTATTATCTATCATCTATCTATCTTCTATCTATTATCTATCTATCTAATCTATCTATCTATCTATCTATTATCTATCTATCTATTATCTATCTATCTATCATCTATCTATTATCCATTATCTATCTATCTATCTATCTATCTAATCTATCTATCTATCTATCTATCTATCTATCTATCTATCTATCTATCTATCTATTATCTATCTATCTATCTATCTATCTATTATCTATCTATCTATTATCTATCTATCTATCTATCTATTATCTATATATTATCTATCTATTATCTATTTATCTATCTATCTATCTATTATCTATCTATCTATCATCTATCTATTATCCATTATCTATCTATCTTCTATCTATCTATCTATCTATCTATCATCTATCTATTATCTATCTAATGTCTATTATCTATCATCTATCTATCTATCTTCTATCTATTATCTATCTATCTATCTATTATCTATCTATTATCTATCTATCATCCTATTATCTATCTCTATCATCTATTATCTATCTATTATCTATCTATCATCTATCTATCTATTATCTATCTATCATCTATCTATCATCTATCTATTATCTATCTATTATCTATCATCTATCTATCTATTATCTATTTACTATCTATCATCTATCTATCTATTATCTATTTACTATCTATCATCTATCTATCTATTATCTATCTATTATCTATCTATTATCTATCTATCTATTATCTATCTATTATCTATCTATTATCTATATATTATCTATCTATTATCTATCTATTTATCTATTATCTATCTATCTATCTATTATCTATCTATCTATCATCTATCTATTATCCATTATCTATCTATCTTCTATCTATCTATCTATCATCTATCTATTATCTATCTAATGTCTATTATCTATCATCTATCTATCTATCTTCTATCTATTATCTATCTATCTATCTATTATCTATCTATTATCTATCTATCATCCTATTATCTATCTCTATCATCTATTATCTATCTATTATCTATCTATCATCTATCTATCTATTATCTATCTATCATCTATCATCTATCTATTATCTATCTATTATCTATCATCTATCTATCTATTATCTATTTACTATCTATCATCTATCTATCTATTATCTATCTATTATCTATCTATCATCTATCTATCTATTATCTATCTATCATCTATTATCTATCTATCATCTATTATCTATCTATCTATTATCTATCTATTATCTATCATCTATCTATCTATTATCTATTTACTATCTATCATCTATCTATCTATTATCTATCTATTATCTATCTATCATCTATCTATCTATTATCTATCTATCATCTATTATCTATCTATCTATTATCTATCTATTATCTATCATCTATCTATCTATTATCTATTTACTATCTATCATCTATCTATCTATCGATCACTTATCTATTATTTACCTGCATTGATCACTCCTCGCTGATTCTTACATAGAACAGATACTTTAGTGTCGGCTGTGGATTCTGACCCTGTGTCCAGGATGTGGAAAGATTTAGCCATTCTCTGTGGGTCACAGAACAAGTGAATATTCTGCTCCTCAAATTTTAGCTGCTGTGCAGAGCTGGAGATTATATAATATATTATTATAATGCAAGTCTATCGTGGATGTGACCGGGAAGAGGGAGAATGCCCGGCACACGGAGCCCCTGCCCCACAGAGCTGACACTCGGAGAGTCCATTATTGTGTCTTCTCCAGCAGTACATAATGTACCAAACCATTTTCTACATTATAATATTTTTGTCAACTCTCTAGATATTTCTGCAGCTGAAAAAGCAGGATGATCACGAGTTGGAATCCAGTGACACAGTCAGATCTAGGACTTTGTTGGCCAAACTTGTTATTCAGAAGCCCAAGAAAAATGGTGTTTAATGTTTAGAGGAATCTTTTTCTTCTCTTTCATCTATTAACATCATGTTGTATTTACATCCAAATTTAAGTGCACAGTTATATCAGTAATACATCATTATAGGACTCAGAACTCTTAGGGTATGTGCACACGTCAGGTTTTTTTCCTGACAAAATCCGGAGAATTCTGGCAGAAAATCGCGTTTTTTTCCGCGCGGATTTATCGCGGTTTTTGCGCGGATTTTTTGCGGAATTTTTGCGTTTTTTTTTTTCCTGAAAGTCATTTTGGCTTAGAAATCCGCAAAAATTCCGCAAAAAGAATGAGCATGTCCATTTTTTTTGCGGAATGCGTTTTTTTTGCGGTAAAAAACGCATCCATCTGAACAAAAAATCCGGAATGCATTCTAAATGATAGGATGCATATTTTTAGCGTTTTTGATGCGGAATTATAGCGTTTTTATAGCGAAATTCCGCAAAAAAAAACGCTAAAAATCCGGACGTGTGCACATACCCTCAATCTCCTCTATCGAATTATGTAAAGTCTGTCTGCAGCCACCACTAGGGGGAGCTCCCTGTATACAGAGATACATGATAAGATCCTGTCTGCAGCCACCACTAGGGGGAGCTCCCTGTATACAGAGATACATAATAAGATTCTGTCTGCAGCCACCACTAGGGGGAGCTCCCTGTATACAGAGATACATGATAAGATCCTGTCTGCAGCCACCACTAGGGGGAGCTCCCTGTATACAGAGATACATGGTAAGATCCTGTCTGCAGCCACCACTAGGGGGAGCTGTCTGTATACAGAGATATATGATAAGATCCTGTCTGCAGCCACCACTAGGGGGAGCTCCCTGTATACAGAGATACATGATAAGATCCTGTCTGCAGCCACCACTAGGGGGAGCTCCCTGTATACAGAGATACATAATAAGATCCTGTCTGCAGCCACCACTAGGGGGAGCTCCCTGTATACAGAGATATATGATAAGATCCTGTCTGCAACCACCACTAGGGGGAACACCCTGTATACAGAGATACATAATAAGATCCTGTCTGCAGTCACCACTAGGGGGAGCTCCCTGTATACAGAGATACATAATTTGATCCTGTCTGCAGCCACCACTAGGGGGAGCTCCCTGTATAAAGAGATACGTGATAAGATCCTGTCTGCAGCCACCACTAGGGGGAGCTCCCTGTATACAAAGATACATGATAAGATCCTGTCTGCAGCCACCACTAGGGGGAGCTCCCTGTATACAGAGATACATGATAACATCCTGTCTGCTGTCACCACTAGGGGGAGCTCCCTGTTTACAGCTATACATGAGAAGATCCTGTCTGCAGCCACCACTAGGGGGAGCTCCCTGTATACAGCTATACATGATCAGATCCTGTCTGCAGCCACCGCTAGGGGAAGCTCCCTGTATACAGAGATACATGATAAGATCCTGTCTGCAGTCACCACTAGAGGGAGCTCCCTGTATACAGAGATACATGATAAGATCCTGTCTGCAGCCACCACTAGGGGGAGCTCCCTGTATACAGAGACACATGATAAGATCCTGTCTGCAGCCACCACTAGGGGGAGCTCCCTGTATACAGCTATACATGAGAAGATCCTGTCTGCAGCCACCACTAGGGGGAGCTCCCTGTATACAGAGATACATGATAAGATCCTGTCTGCAACCACCACAAGGGGGAGCTCCCTGTATACAGAGATACATGATAACATCCTGTCTGCTGTCACCACTAGGGGGAGCTCCCGGTATACAGCTATACATGAGAAGATCCTGTCTGCAGCCACCACTAGGGGGAGCTCCCTGTATACAGAGATACATGATCAGATCCTGTCTGCAGCCACCGCTAGGGGAAGCTCCCTGTATACAGAGATACATGATAAGATCCTGTCTGCAGTCACCACTAGAGGGAGCTCCCTGTATACAGAGATACGTGATAAGATCCTGCCTGCAGCCACCACTAGGGGGAGCACCCTGTATACAGAGATACATAATAAGATCCTGTCTGCAACCACCACAAGGGGGAGCTCCCTGTATACAGAGATACATAATAAGATCCTGTCTGCAGCCACCACTAGGGGGAGCTCCCTGTATAAAGAGATACGTGATAAGATCCTGTCTGCAGCCACCACTAGGGGGAGCTCCCTGTATACAAAGATACAGGATAAGATCCTGTCTGCAGCCACCACTAGGGGGAGCTCCCTGTATACAGAGATACATGATAAGATCCTGTCTGCAACCACCACAAGGGGGAGCTCCCTGTATACAGAGATACATGATAACATCCTGTCTGCTGTCACCACTAGTGGGAGCTCCCTGTATACAGCTATACATGAGAAGATCCTGTCTGCAGCCACCACTAGGGGGAGCTCCCTGTATACAGCTATACATGATCAGATCCTGTCTGCAGCCACCACTAGGGGAAGCTCCCTGTATACAGAGATACATGATAAGATCCTGTCTGCAGTCACCACTAGGGGGAGCTCCCTGTATACAGAGATACATGATAAGATCCTGTCTGCAGTCACCACTAGGGGGAAGCTCCCTGTATACAGAGATACATGATAAGATCCTGTCTGCAGTCACCACTAGGGGGAGCTCCCTGCATGCAGAGATACATGATAAGATCCTGTCTGCAGTCACCACTAGGGGGAGCTCCCTGCATGCAGAGATACATGATAAGATCCTGTCTGCAGCCACCACTAGGGGGAGCTCCCTGTATACAGAGATACATAAGATCCTGTCTGCAGCCACCACTAGGGGGAGCTCCCTGTATACAGAGATACATGATAAGATCCTGTCTGCAGTCACCACTAGGGGGAGCTCCCTGTATACAGAGATACATGATAAGATCCTGTCTGCAGTCACCACTAGGGGGAGCTCCCTGTATACAGAGATACATAAGATCCTGTCTGCAGCCACCACTAGGGGGAGCTCCCTGTATACAGAGATACAAGATAAGATTCTGTCTGCAGACACCACTAGGGGGAGCTTCCTGTATAGAGAGATACATGATAAGATCCTGTCTGCAGCCACCACTAGGGGGAGCTCCCTGTATACAGAGACACATGATAAGATCCTGTCTGCAGTCACCACTAGGGGGAGCTCCCTGTATACAGAGACACATGATCAGATCCTGTCTGCAGCCACCACTAGGGGGAGCTCCCTGTATACAGAGACACATGATAAGATCCTGTCTGCAGCCACCACTAGGGGGAGCTCCCTGTATACAGAGATACATGATAAGATCCTGTCTGCAGCCACCACTAGGGGGAGCTCCCTGTATACAGAGATACATGATAAGATCCTGTCTGCAGCCACCACTTAGGGGAGCTCCCTGTATACAGAGATACATGATAAGATCCTGTCTGCAGCCACCACTTAGGGGAGCTCCCTGTATACAGAGATACATGATAAGATCCTGTCTGCAGTCACCACTAGGGGGAGCTCACTGTATACAGAGATACATAAGATCCTGTCTGCAGCCACCACTAGGGGGAGCTCCCTGTATACAGAGATACATGATAAGATCCTGTCTGCAGTCACCACTAGGGGGAGCTCCCTGTATACAGAGATACATGATAAGATCCTGCCTGCAGCCACCACTAGGGGGAGCTCCCTGTATACAGAGATACATGATAAGATACTGTCTGCAGCCACCACTAGGGTGAGCTCCCTGTATACAGATACATGATAAGATCCTGTCTGCAGCCACCACTAGGGGGAGCTCCCTGTATACAGAGATACATGATAAGATCCTGTCTTCAGTCACCACTAGGGGGAGCTCCCTGTATACAGAGATACATGATAAGATCCTGTCTGCAGCCACCACTAGGGGGAGCTCCCTGTATACAGAGATACATGATAAGATCCTGTCTTCAGTCACCACTAGGGGGAGCTCCCTGTATACAGAGATACATGATAAGATCCTGTCTGCAGCCACCACTAGGGGGAGCTCCCTGTATACAGAGATACATGATAAGATCCTGTCTGCAGCCACTACTAGGGGGAGCTCCCTGTATACAGAGATATATGATAAAATCCTGTCTGCAGCCACCACTAGGGGGAGCTCCCTGTATACAGAGATACATGATAAGATACTGTCTGCAGCCACCACTAGGGTGAGCTCCCTGTATACAGATACATGATAAGATCCTGTCTGCAGCCACCACTAGGGGGAGCTCCCTGTATACAGAGATACATGATAAGATCCTGTCTTCAGTCACCACTAGGGGGAGCTCCCTGTATACAGAGATACATGATAAGATCCTGTCTTCAGTCACCACTAGGGGGAGCTCCCTGTATACAGAGATACATGATAAGATCCTGTCTGCAGTCACCACTAGGGGGAGCTCCCTGTATACAGAGATACATGGTAAGATCCTGTCTTCAGTCACCACTAGGGGGAGCTCCCTGTATACAGAGATACATGATAATATCCTGCCTGCAGCCACCACTAGGGGGAGCTCCCTGTATACAGAGATACATGATAAGATTCTGTCTGCAGTCACCAGTAGGGGGAGCTCGCTGTATACAGAAATACATAAGATCCTGTCTGCAGTCACCACTAGGGGGAGCTCCGTGTATATAGAGATACATGATAAGATCCTGTCTGCAGCCACCACTAGGGGGAGCTTCCTGTATACAGAGATACATGATAAGATCCTATCTGCAGTCACCACTAGGGGGAGCTCCCTGTATACAGAGATACATGATAAGATCCTGTCTGCAGCCACCACTAGGGGGAGCTCCGTGTATATAGAGATACATGATAAGATCCTGTCTGCAGCCACCACTAGGGGGAGCTCCCTGTATACAGAGATACATGATAAGATCCTATCTGCAGCCACCACTAGGGGGAGCTCCCTGTATACAGAGATACATGATAAGATCCTGTCTGCAGTCACCACTAGGGGGAGCTCTGTGTATACAGAGATATGTTATGAGACACAGCAATAACTTGGCGATGGATTCCCTTTATATTGGGGCTTTAATGGTGCATTATATAATGAGTAGATTAGATTAGTCGTGACATAAGGAATCCACTATGGCTCTATCACCCAGTAGCCACATAAGTCCTCGCTGTGATCACTGGGATTGAACTTCCTCCTGTTTGGCGCTAAGTGATCTCTTCTCTTTGCAGCGATTTCCATTATTTTTTCCCGGGTTGATAAAGAGAAAGGTACCGACCTGCCGCGCACCTCTGATCTCACCACTAATTTATGCACCGTTATGACAATTGATATATACTGCTACACTGTGACATCACTGGGGACGGGGTAACCGCTGGGTGTAGAGCTGCTTTTTTTTCACGAGTGACATCTAACTCACGATTGGCAAATCTCATCACCGAAAAGGGAAAGATCCGGAGGAGCCGGCGGTGATCAACTGGTCGCGCTAGGGGCTCATGGCGCAGTGTAAGGACTGATCCCCCCTGCTTTGGATTGGGGTCACGGGGCATTATAAAATACTGCCACCTACAGGCTGGAATATGAACTGTCAGTTATCAGCCATTACTGGTGTGAAGGTGAGAATCTCTTCAATTAGCTGATTGACAGGAATTCTGGATGTTTCCCTGTCCACATAATTACTGCTTTAAGTCACTACTTTATAATTGGAAACAGTCAGCAAGTTTGTGAGAAAAAATTGCATTTCTCTTGCACCAATGTTATTCAATGAGGCAGTGTTTATCTGCAAGTTTTTCCTCATCTGGAATTAGGCTGAGGAAAAAAACCCCAGCATGCTGTGTATGGCAGAACGGCGAGACTCACCAATGCAAATCAAAGGGGGTGAGAAAAAAAAATCACATGGCACATGTGCGGTGCAACTTTTACATATACACATCTCAAAGGAAACCCGACATGTCATCAGCCGAGTACAGTAAATTCACAGCTCGAACCGTCTTAATAGAATGGATAGATAGAAATATGTCAGTGAGATATAATCGGGACCTTGAGTGTGTAGTTTTCTGTACTTCTATTTAGCTAATAAATGAAAAAAATTGTGTGGGGTCCCCTATTTTTAATAACTAGCTAAGGGAAAGCAGACAGCTGTGAGCTGGCCTTATTATGCTGGAAAGGGGCCAATATCCATGGAGCTTCCCAGCCTATTACTACCAGCCCATAACTGTCTGATTAGCTTTTACTAGTTATTAAAAAGGGGAGACCGAAATAAGAATTGTGGAGTCCTCTCTATTTTTAATAGCAAAGGCTAAGCAGAGAGCTACAGGCTGATAGAAATAGGCTAAGAATGTACATCAATATTGGCCCCTTCTCAGCCTAATAAAACCAGCCACCCCAGAAATGAGCATTGCTTAGATGCACCAATTTTAGCGATCAGCCTCGGCTCTTCCCGATTGTCCTGGAGCGTTGGTAATCGGACTAATTGTTTTAGAGTTGATGTCAGCTGACATCAAGGCCAGGGGTATGTAATGGAGAGGCATCTATCAGACACCCCCATTACTAACCCTGTAGTCAAAAGAAATAGACGCACACAGAAAAGTGCTTTAATTGTAAAAAGCTCTTCCCAACAATTACCCTCTTTTTCCCATTAAAAATAATAATCCACGGGGGTTTGCCATAACCGATAATATGGAGGTCCCACGATGATCCCTATCTTCTTTTGTGCTCTGCAGGAACTCTGCTGCTGTGACGAGCGGTGACCTCAGTAAGGTTCCTGCAGTTTAGCGGCTGTGAACTGCGGTAACCTCACTGAAGTCACCGCTCGTCACAGCAGCCAGGTTCTCGCACTGCGCAGCTTGAGACACAGCAGTGGCTGCAGCTCCAGTCTGTAAGCTGCGTTCTGCAGAAAACCCTGTGTTTTTTGGGGGGCAATGAATGGGTAAAATGGGTAATTATCGGGGAGTGATTTTTAGAATTAAAGGACTTCTCTGTGTTTTTGTGTGGTTTCTTTTGACTACTGGGTTATTAATGGGGGTGTTTGATAGACGTCTCTCCATTACTAACCCCTGGGCTTGATGTCAGTGGACATTACACAGCTAACATTGCCTGCACCAGGGCAATCAGTGAGAGCCGAGGCTAAGCGCCAAAATTAGTACATCTAATGGACACGTCATTTCTGGGGTGGCTCAGGGCTGGTGTCATTAGACTGAGAAGGGGCCAGTAACTAGGGACCTTCCTAGTTTATTAATATCAGTCCACAGCTGTTTTCTTAGCCTTTGTTGGTGATTAAAAATAGTAGGGACCCACATCATGTTTTTTTCTTTGGGTCACCTCTTTTTAATAACCAGTAAAGGAGAAGCAGAAATCTATGGGCTGCCATTAATAGGCTGGGAAGGTCCATAGATATTGGCCCCTTCCCAGCATTATAACAGCAGCTCTCAGCTTTCTGCTTTCCCTTGGCTGGTAATCAAAAATTAGTGTGGACTCAGCATGTTTTTTTTTTTTTTTTTTAATTAAATTATTTATTTAATAGGTTAAATAAGGCTAAACACTCTTTAGTGCTACATGAAAGATTATTTTATTATATGTAGGGGGATTGTGAATTTAAATATCTACAGGACTTCTCTCCTATTTATTCTGTCTATCTATCCATTATCTATTGTCGATCTACTATCTATCAATTATCTAACTATGTATTATCTACTATCGATCTATTTATCATTTATCTATCTATCTATCTGTTTTATATCTATTTTTATGTCTATTATCTATCTATTATCTATCTATTAATCTTTGTATTATCAATCTATCATCTATCTATTATATATCTATATATTATCTCTCATCTATCTATCTATCTATCTATCTATCTATCTATTATCTATTGATCTATCTCTGTATATAAGATTGTATTATTGGGTTGTAAATTACATAGTCAATGATATTATGTAAAAGCTGATGTTAAAAGCGCATTGTGTACTTCTTTAATACGAATGTTAGGTGTTAAGTCACGCACTCGCGCTGCACTCACCAACTTTTCTGGCTGAGAATCTGAGTGATTTTATTTATCTTTTATCTATCTCCCTCTGTGTAAACAATCTAGAAGCAGGGGATGCTGGGAGATTTCAGCTCTGGTGATCAATGATGGAAATGCTGTGTACAGGGTGACTGTGGCCCCAGCGGGTCCCTGTGTAGCGGAGTCGCTTCCCGGGTGTTTTACGTCTTTTCTTACATCACTTCTCATATAATTATCTTCTCAGATTTCTTTTGGCTTAAACAATAAGCTGAGTGCGATAGTGCAGGGCGTGCGCGTGTACTCGCCCCAAAATGTATGACCTCAGCCTGGAGATGGGAGATGAACCCTGAGATCAGTCGCACCCTGTGCTGTGATCAGTAACAGAGTGCACGAATACTGGAGGGAACGACTGCTCCCCATCATCACATATATGTCAGGGTCAGAGCTAGAG
Organism: Ranitomeya imitator; assembly: GCF_032444005.1. NCBI lineage: Eukaryota > Metazoa > Chordata > Amphibia > Anura > Dendrobatidae > Ranitomeya > Ranitomeya imitator. The sequence goes on along the minus strand of NC_091283.1, from coordinate 847,740,443 downwards.
CAGAGAGGCCCCAGAGCTGAAATCACAAAGTCCCTTCTCCATGTGCTGCCACATTATGTCCTATTACACTGCCCAACACCTCCTCTCTATTAATGGTGTACACTACGTCCCCCTGTAATGAGCCCCTCTTGTTGGTGTACACTACGTCCCCCTGTAATGTGCCCCTCTTTTTGCTGTACACTACATCCCCCTGTAATGAGCCCCTCTTGTTGGTGTACACTACATCCCCCTGTAATGAGCCCCTCTTGTTGCTGTACACTACATCCCCCTGTAATGAGCTCCTCTTGTTGCTGTACACTACGTCCCCCTGTAATGAACCCCTCTTGTTGGTGTACACTACATCCCCCTGTAATGAGCCCCTCTTGTTGGTGTACACTACATCCCCCCTGTAATGAGCCCCTCTTGTTGGTGTACACTACATCCCCCTGTAATGAGCCCCTCTTGTTGGTGTACACTACATCCCCCTGTAATGAGCCCCTCTTGTTGGTGTACACTACATCCCCCTGTAATGAGCCCCTCTTGTTGGTGTACACTACATCCCCCTGTAATGAGCCCCTCTTGTTGGTGTACACTACATCCCCCCTGTAATGAGCCCCTCTTGTTGGTGTACACTACATCCCCCCTGTAATGAGCCCCTCTTGTTGGTGTACACTACATCCCCCCTGTAATGAGCCCCTCTTGTTGGTGTAGACTACATCCCCCTGTAATGAGCCCCTCTTGTTGGTGTAGACTACATCCCCCTGTAATGAGCCCCTCTTGTTGGTGTACACTACGTCCCCCTGTAATGAGCCCCTCTTGTTGGTGTACACTACATCCCCCTGTAATGAGCCCCTCTTGTTGGTGTAGACTACATCCCCCTGTAATGAGCCCCTCTTGTTGGTGTACACTACATCCCCCTGTAATGAGCCCCTCTTGTTGGTGTACACTACATCCCCCTGTAATGAGCTCCTCTTGTTGGTGTACACTACGTCCCCCTGTAATGAGCCCCTCTTGTTGGTGTACACTACATCCCCCCTGTAATGAGCCCCTCTTGTTGGTGTACACTACATCCCCCCTGTAATGAGCCCCTCTTGTTGGTGTACACTACGTCCCCCTGTAATGAGCCCCTCTTGTTGGTGTACACTACATCCCCCTGTAATGAGCCCCTCTTGTTGGTGTACACTACATCCCCCTGTAATGAGCCCCTCTTGTTGGTGTACACTACATCCCCCTGTAATGAGCCCCTCTTGTTGGTGTACACTACATCCCCCCTGTAATGAGCCCCTCTTGTTGGTGTACACTACATCCCCCTGTAATGAGCCCCTCTTGTTGGTGTACACTACATCCCCCTGTAATGAGCTCCTCTTGTTGGTGTACACTACGTCCCCCTGTAATGAGCCCCTCTTGTTGGTGTACACTACGTCCCCCCTGTAATGAGCCCCTCTTGTTGGTGTACACTACATCCCCCCTGTAATGAGCCCCTCTTGTTGGTGTACACTACATCCCCCCTGTAATGAGCCCCTCTTGTTGGTGTACACTACATCCCCCTGTAATGAGCCCCTCTTGTTGGTGTACACTACATCCCCCCTGTAATGAGCTCCTCTTGTTGGTGTACACTACGTCCCCCTGTAATGAGCCCCTCTTGTTGGTGTACACTACATCCCCCCTATAATGAGCCCCTCTTGTTGGTGTACACTACATCCCCCCTGTAATGAGCCCCTCTTGTTGGTGTACACTACATCCCCCCTGTAATGAGCCCCTCTTGTTGGTGTACACTACATCCCCCCTGTAATGAGCCCCTCTTGTTGGTGTACACTACATCCCCCCTGTAATGAGCCCCTCTTGTTGGTGTACACTACATCCCCCCTGTAATGAGCCCCTCTTGTTGGTGTACACTACGTCCCCCTGTAATGAGCCCCTCTTGTTGGTGTACACTACATCCCCCCTGTAATGAGCCCCTCTTGTTGGTGTACACTACATCCCCCCTGTAATGAGCCCCTGTTGTTGGTGTACACTACATCCCCCCTGTAATGAGCCCCTCTTGTTGGTGTACACTACATCCCCCCTGTAATGAGCCCCTCTTGTTGGTGTACACTACATCCCCCCTGTAATGAGCCCCTCTTGTTGGTGTACACTACATCCCCCTGTAATGAGCCCCTCTTGTTGGTGTACACTACGTCCCCCTGTAATGAGCCCCTCTTGTTGGTGTACACTACGTCCCCCTGTAATGAGCCCCTCTTGTTGGTGTACACTACATCCTCCTGTAATGAGCCCCTCGTGTTGGTGTACACTACATCCCCCTGTAATGTGCCCCTCTTGTTGGTGTACACTACATCCCCCCTGTAATGAGCCCCTCTTGTTGGTGTACACTACGTCCCCCTGTAATGAGCCCCTCTTGTTGGTGTACACTACATCCCCCTGTAATGAGCCCCTCTTGTTGGTGTACACTACATCCCCCTGTAATGAGCCCCTCTTGTTGGTGTACACTACATCCCCCCTGTAATGAGCCCCTCTTGTTGGTGTACACTACGTCCCCCTGTAATGAGCCCCTCTTGTTGGTGTACACTACGTCCCCCTGTAATGAGCCCCTCTTGTTGGTGTACACTACGTCCCCCTGTAATGAGCCCCTCTTGTTGGTGTACACTACGTCCCCCTGTAATGAGCCCCTCTTGTTGGTGTACACTACGTCCCCCTGTAATGAGCCCCTCTTGTTGGTGTACACTAGATCCCCCTGTAATGAGCCCCTCGTGTTGGTGTACACTACATCCCCCCTGTAATGAGCCCCTCTTGTTGGTGTACACTACATCCCCCCTGTAATGAGCCCCTCTTGTTGGTGTACACTACATCCCCCTGTAATGAGCCCCTCTTGTTGGTGTACACTACATCCCCCCTGTAATGAGCCCCTCTTGTTGGTGTACACTACGTCCCCCTGTAATGAGCCCCTCGTGTTGGTGTACACTACATCCCCCCTGTAATGAGCCCCTCTTGTTGGTGTACACTACATCCCCCCTGTAATGAGCCCCTCTTGTTGGTGTACACTACATCCCCCTGTAATGAGCCCCTCTTGTTGGTGTACACTACATCCCCCCTGTAATGAGCTCCTCTTGTTGGTGTACACTACGTCCCCCTGTAATGAGCCCCTCTTGTTGGTGTACACTACATCCCCCCTGTAATGAGCCCCTCTTGTTGGTGTACACTACATCCCCCCTGTAATGAGCCCCTCTTGTTGGTGTACACTACATCCCCCCTGTAATGAGCCCCTCTTGTTGGTGTACACTACATCCCCCCTGTAATGAGCCCCTCTTGTTGGTGTACACTACGTCCCCCTGTAATGAGCCCCTCTTGTTGGTGTACACTACATCCTCCTGTAATGAGCCCCTCGTGTTGGTGTACACTACATCCCCCTGTAATGTGCCCACCTTGTCTTGCGCTGTGCCCTTTCTGGGGGTCTTTGGTTACTTATATTGAGGGGCATTTACGTGTCCCTTCTCCTGTGCGGACGGGGGGATGCGGCTACACGTCGGCATTTTGTTCCCTTAGTCCATGTTCACACGTTGCGTTTTTGTTGTGGTTTTTTAATGCAAATTTTGAGAGCATTTTACCACCAAAAGCTCTGAGATTGTAGAAATCTCGTGCACACGTGGGGTTTTGTTTTGTGACTGATTTGTGAAGCTGCAGAACGTCACTTCTTAATGAGTGAGTGCAAAAATGCATAAAAAAGCGCAGGCGTCAGCAAATGGCGATTTAGGTGCAAACACCTAAGGAATTTGCAGTGCGTTTTTTATGCACTAAACTTTATCAGCATAAGACACAAGAGACAAATGTACCGGATATAAACGCAGCACAATGTGCATTTTGTAAGCAGCTTCTTTACTAATGAGAGCAGGTTTTCCTGCAGAAAAAACGCAGCAAAAATGCGACGTGTAAACATGGCCGGTACCATGACGGATCTTTTTGTTTCTTGTGTTTCAGCTCACAAGGTCTTCATCTGAGAGCGTCTATTCCCGGCCCGGATCCAGTATCACGGGCTCGCCGGCCCACACCATCTGTGTGAGTAGATCCGATCCCTTCACCTGGGTTTAGTGGGTTTTGTGTTTTCTCTAGACTGATACAATTGTAGCAACTTCCCAGCTGTGAGCACTTGAAGATCATAAAGGTGCGTGGCCATGATCCGGAATAGCGGCGGTGTGGGCACAGCTCGCCTGCGCTGCGTTCTACATTAGACGCACAGTGGATGGATTTCTATAAGTCCTGTGCCCGCTGTGCTTCTATCTGACGCTGTGTACACTCCCCCGTGGTGTGGGACTACAAGCCCCAGCATGTCCATTATCTGCAGGTAGTCGCTGGCCTCACCCACAGCCGTTCATTAGACGCACAGTGGATGGATTTCTATAAGTCCTGTGCCCGCTGTGCTTCTATCTGACACTGTGTATACTCCCCCGCGGTGTGGGACTACAAGCCCCAGCATGTCCATTATCTGCAGGTAGTCGCTGGCCTCACCCACAGCCGTTCATTAGACACACAGTGGATGGATTTCTATAAGTCCTGTGTCCGCTGTGCTTCTATCTGACACTGTGTATACTCCCCCGCGGTGTGGGACTACAAGCCCCAGCATGTCCATTATCTGCAGGTAGTTGCTGGTCTCACCCACAGCCGTTCATTAGACACACAGTGGATGGATTTCTATAAGTCCTGTGCCCGCTGTGCTTCTATCTGACACTGTGTATACTCCCCCCCCCCCGCGGTGTGGGACTACAAGCCCCAGCATGTCCATTATCTGCAGGTAGTTGCTGGTCTCACCCACAGCCGTTCATTAGACGCACAGTGGATGGATTTCTATAAGTCCTGTGCCCGCTGTGCTTCTATCTGACACTGTGTATACTCCCCCGCAGTGTGGGACTACAAGCCCCAGCATGTCCATTATCTGCAGGTAGACGCTGGTCTCACCCACAGCCGTTCATTAGACGCACAGTGGATGGATTTCTATAAGTCCTGTGCCCGCTGTGCTTCTATCTGACACTGTGTATACTCCCCCGCGGTGTGGGACTACAAGCCCCAGCATGTCCATTATCTGCAGGTAGTTGCTGGTCTCACCCACAGCCGTTCATTAGACGCACAGTGGATGGATTTCTATAAGTCCTGTGCCCGCTGTGCTTCTATCTGACACTGTGTATACTCCCCCCCCCGCGGTGTGGGACTACAAGCCCCAGCATGTCCATTATCTGCAGGTAGTTGCTGGTCTCACCCACAGCCGTTCATTAGACGCACAGTGGATGGATTTCTATAAGTCCTGCGCTCGCTGTGCTTCTATCTGACGCTGTGTATACTCCCCCCCTGGTGTGGGACTACAAGCCCCAGCATGTCCATTATCTGCAGGTAGTTGCTGGTCTCACCCACAGCCGTTCATTAGACGCACAGTGGATGGATTTCTATAAGTCCTGTGCCCGCTGTGCTTCTATCTGACACTGTGTATACTCCCCCGCGGTGTGGGACTACAAGCCCCAGCATGTCCATTATCTGCAGGTAGTCGCTGGTCTCACCCACAGCCGTTCATTAGACGCACAGTGGATGGATTTCTATAAGTCCTGTGCCCGCTGTGCTTCTATCTGACACTGTGTATACTCCCCCGCAGTGTGGGACTACAAGCCTCAGCATGTCCATTATCTGCAGGTAGACGCTGGTCTCACCCACAGCCGTTCATTAGACGCAGTAAATCCGCATGCTTCACTGTACACTTCTGGATTTACCTGCGTGATTACAACGTAGCAATTAGGAAGGAAATCTGCGCGGTGACTTTACCAACAAAGCCGCCATGGTCTCATCACAGTCAGATAAGGAACATTTGTGACCCCTATAAATGTAAGCCCCCCCTGCACAGACTTGGGGACGGGGTCACAGGTCGGGAGCTCACTGATTGCCCCCTGCAGCCTCCCTCGCTGTCTGAATCCCCAGTCAGGGGTCAGTAATTGCCCCAATGTATCGGGGTCTTGTGCCTCCTGACATTATTCTCACTCTGACCTCAGGCTAAAGTGGACGATGAGATCCTGGACTACAAGGACCTCGCCGCCATCCCCAAAGTGAAAGCCATCTACGACATCGAGCGGCCGGACCTCATCACCTACGAGACCTTCCATACATCCACATATGACGAGAGGCAGAGCATGGCCGAGGTGAGGACACAGCTGTGGAACTGCAATTCCCAGGAGCTCTATAACCGTACCGGGTGTGCTGGGACGTGTAGTTCCACCAGACAGTAATCTTGAGATGTATCAGTGAGTGCTGTTACTAATGACCTCACTGACTCTTGTCCGCAGTCGCTGAGCCCCCGGAGTCACCGCTCCTCAGTCCTGAATGAGCGAGTAAGTCAGGGCGCCGCTGATCTCGCCCTTAAAGGAGCCACAATTGTGATTCTGGGGTCTGAGCACTATATACGGGGGCTCCCTGACTATGCTTTTCTCGGCACTTCTTGGTGGGACTTTTCTTATTGTTTCCGGGTGTTTTTCGGTCTCCTCCATCCCCGGTGGTGTAGTCTGCTCTCTGTATAACACGCTCCTCTGTATGCCGCACATGGATGCACGGATTCAGCCGCAGTCACACCAGCCGCCTTCAGGCTCTGTTCACACCTGGCTGCCACGTCGCCTTTTTTTTTCTAGAGAATTTTCCAAAATCGAAGTAAAAGCAATGCAATTCGCAAGGTTGGAAAATTGTAGGCGCCACTGCAAAGTGTGAACACAGCCTATCCTGTCCATTGCTACTGATCTTCGCAGTGTTCATGCATTAGAGTGCAGCCTTACCTGCGGGTGTATTGGTGGTAGATGACGGTATAACTGCAGGATACGACTTGTTTGTAGCCAGAAACTCTGCAAACAGATCTGCAATGGAGCTGTCTACACAAAACGGTGCTAGAATTATTGACAAGACCATTCACGTCACATTTTCCACCGCGCCGACTTTTGACCACCGCGCTGACCTTTGATAATCGCACCGACCTTTGACCACCGCGTCGGCATCAGACCACCACTCCGAAATCAGACCACCATGCCGACATCAGACCTCCACGCTGACATCTGACCTCCACGCTGACATCAGACCACCGCACCGACATCAGACCTCCACGCTGACATCAGACCACCGCACCGACATCAGACCTCCACGCTGACATCAGACCACCGCGCTGACATCTGACATCAGACCACCAGGCTGACATCAGACCACCGCGCCAACATCAGACCACCACGCTGACATTAGACCACCGTGCTGACATCTGACCTCCACGCTGACATTAGACCACCGCACCGACATCAGACCACCGTACTGACATCTGACCACCGCACTGACATCAGACCTCCACGCTGACATTAGACCACCGTGCTGACATCTGACCTCCACTCTGACATCAGACCACCGCACCGACATCAGACCACCGTACTGACATCAGACCACCGCACTGACATCTGACCTCCACGCTGACTGTTATGAACAGGTGATTCAGAACCACAATGGACCTGGTGGTTACGAGCACAGAAAATGACCTGATAGTTGCTAATCACATAGGACAAGCTCTGAGACGTGGGAACTCTGCTGACCGCAATCCCTAATCCTATCACACCACACTAGAGGTAGCCGTGGAGCGCTCCTGACCAGACCTAGGCGCCTCGGGCACAGCCTGAGAAACTAGCTAGCCCTGAAGATAAAAAAATAAGCCTACCTTGCCTCAGAGAAATTCCCCAAAGGAAAAGGCAGCCCCCCACATATAATGACTGTGAGCAAAGATGAAAACACAAACACAGAGATGAAATAGATTTTAGCAAAGTGAGGCCCGACTTACTAAATAGACCGAGGATAGGAAAGATAGCTTTGCGGTCAGCACAAAAACCTACAAACAACCACGCAGAGGGCGCAAAAAGACCCTCCGCACCGACTAACGGTACGGAGGTGCTTCCTCTGCGTCCCAGAGCTTCCAGCAAGCAAGACAAACCAATATAGCAAGCTGGACAGAAAAAATAGCAAACAAAAATAACACAAGCAGAACTTAGCTTATGCAGGGCAGACAGGCCACAAGCACGATCCAGGAGAGAGCAAGACCAATACTGGAACATTGACTGGAGGCCAGGAACAAAGAACTAGGTGGAGTTAAATAGAGCAGCACCTAACGACTTAACCTCGTCACCTGAGGAAGGAAACTCAGAAGCCGCAGCCCCACTTACATCCACCAGAGGAAGCTCATAGACAGAACCAGCCGAAGTACCACTCATGACCACAGGAGGGAGCTTGACCACAGAATTCACAACAGTACCCCCCCCTTGAGGAGGGGTCACCGAACCCTCACCAGAGCCCCCAGGCCGACCAGGATGAGCCAAATGAAAGGCACGAACCAGATCGGCAGCATGAACATCAGAGGCAAAGACCCAGGAATTATCTTCCTGACCATAACCCTTCCACTTAACCAGGTACTGGAGTTTCCGTCTCGAAATACGAGAATCCAAAATTTTCTCCACTATATACTCCAACTCTCCCTCAACCAAAACCGGGGCAGGAGGATCAACGGATGGAACCACAGGTGCCACGTATCTCCGCAACAATGACCAATGGAATACGTTATGGATGGAAAAAGAAGCTGGAAGGGTCAAACGAAAAGGCACAGGATTAAGAACCTCAGAAATCCTATACGGACCAATGAAACGAGGCTTAAACTTAGGAGAGGAAACCTTCATAGGAATATAACGAGATGACAACTTAAACCAAATCCCCAACACGAAGTCGGGGACCCACACAGCGCCTGCGGTTAGCGAAACATTGAGCCTTCTCCTGAGACCAGGTCAAATTGTCCACTACATAAGTCCAAATCTGCTGCAACCTATCCACCACAGTATCCACACCAGGACAGTCCGAAGACTCAACCTGCCCTGAAGAGAAACGAGGATGGAAACCAGAATTGCAGAAAAACGGCGAAACCAAAGTAGCCGAGCTGGCCCGATTATTAAGGGCGAACTCAGCCAAAGGCAAAAAGGACACCCAATCATCCTGATCAGCAGAAACAAAGTATCTCAGATATGTTTCCAAGGTCTGATTGGTTCGTTCAGTCTGGCCATTTGTCTGAGGATGGAAAGCCGAGGAAAAAGACAAATCAATGCCCATCCTAGCACAAAAGGCTCGCCAAAACCTTGAAAAAACTAGGAACCTCTGTCAGAAATGATGTTCTCCGGAATGCCATGTAAACAAACCACATGCTGGAAGAACAATGGCACCAAATCAGAGGAGGAAGGCAATTTAGACAAGGGTACCAAATGGACCATCTTAGAGAAGCGATCACAAACCACCCAAATGACCGACATTTTTTGAGAGACGGGGAGATCCGAAATAAAATCCATAGAGATATGTGTCCAGGGCCTCTTCGGGACTGGCAAGGGCAAAAGCAACCCACTGGCACGAGAACAGCAGGGCTTAGCCCGAGCACAAATCCCACAGGACTGCACAAACGAACGCACATCCCGTGACAGAGACGACCACCAAAAGGATCTAGCCACCAAATCTCTGGTACCAAAGATTCCAGGATGACCAGCCAACACCGAACAATGAACCTCAGAGATAACTCTACTCGTCCATTTATCAGGAACAAACAGTTTCTCCGCTGGGCAACGGTCAGGTCTATCAGCCTGAAATTTTTGCAGCACCCGCCGCAAATCAGGGGAGATGGCAGACAAAATTACCCCCTCTTTGAGAATACCCGCCGGCTCAGGCAAACCCGGAGAATCGGGCACAAAACTCCTAGACAGGGCATCCGCCTTCACATTTTTAGAGCCCGGAAGGTACGAAACCACAAAGTCAAAACGGGAGAAAAACATCGACCAACGAGCCTGTCTAGGATTCAACCGTTTGGCAGACTCGAGATAAGTCAAGTTCTTGTGATCAGTCAAGACCACCACGTGATGCTTAGCTCCTTCAAGCCAATGACGCCACTCCTCGAATGCCCACTTCATGGCCAGCAACTCTCGATTGCCAACATCATAATTACGCTCAGCAGGCGAAAACTTCCTGGAAAAGAAAGCGCATGGTTTCATCACCGAGCAATCAGAACTTCTCTGCGACAAAACCGCCCCTGCTCCAATCTCAGAAGCATCAACCTCGACCTGGAACGGGAGCGAAACATCTGGCTGGCACAACACAGGGGCAGAAGAAAAACGACGCTTCAACTCTTGAAAAGCTTCCACAGCAGCAGAAGACCAATTGACCACATCAGCACCCTTCTTGGTCAAATCGGTCAATGGTTTAGCAATACTAGAAAAATTACAGATGAAGCGACGATAAAAATTAGCAAAGCCCAGGAACTTTTGCAGACTCTTCAGAGATGTCGGCTGAGTCCAATCATAAATGGCCTGAACTTTAACAGGGTCCATCTCGATAGTAGAAGGGGAAAAAATGAAACCCAAAAATGAAACCTTCTGAACTCCAAAGAGACACTTTGACCCCTTCACAAACAAAGAATTCACACGCAGGACCTGAAACACCATTCTGACCTGCTTCACATGAGACTCCCAATCATCCGAAAAGACCAAAATATCATCCAAATACACAATCAGGAATTTATCCAGGTACTCTCGGAAGATGTCATGCATAAAGGACTGAAACACTGATGGAGCATTAGAAAGCCTGAATGGCATAACCAGGTACTCAAAATGGCCCTCGGGCGTATTAAATGCTGTTTTCCATTCATCGCCCTGTTTAATACGCACAAGATTATACGCACCACGAAGATCTATCTTGGTGAACCAACTAGCCCCCTTAATCCGAGCAAACAAATCAGACAGCAGCGGCAAGGGGTACTGAAATTTGACTGTGATTTTATTTAGAAGGCGGTAATCAATACAAGGTCTCAACGAACCATCCTTCTTGGCCACAAAAAAGAACCCTGCCCCCAATGGTGACGACGAGGGGCGAATATGACCCTTCTCCAAAGATTCCTTTACGTAACTACGCATAGCGGCGTGCTCAGGTACAGACAAATTAAACAGTCGACCTTTAGGAAACTTACTACCAGGAATCAAATCGATAGCACAATCGCAATCCCTATGCGGAGGTAGGGCACTGGACTTGGGCTCATCAAATACATCCCGGTAATCTGACAAGAACTCTGGGACCTCAGAAGGGGTGGATGATGAAATAGACAGAAATGGAACATTACCATGTACCCCCTGACAACCCCAGCTGGACACAGACATTGATTTCCAATCCAATACTGGGTTATGGACTTGTAGCCATGGCAACCCCAACACGACCACATCATGCAGATTCTGCAACACCAAAAAGCGAATATCTTCCTGATGCGCAGGAGCCATGCACATGGTCAGTTGGGTCCAGTATTGAGTCTTATTCTTGGCCAAAGGCGTAGCATCAATTCCTCTCAATGGAATAGGATGCTGCAAGGGCTCCAAGAAAAACCCACAGCGCCTAGCAAACTCCGAGTCCATCAAATTCAGGGCAGCGCCTGAATCCACAAATGCAATGACAGAAAAGGATGACAAAGAGCAGATCAAAGTAACGGACAAAAGAAATTTCGACTGTACCGTACCAATGGTGGCACACCTAGCGAAACGCTTAATGCGCTTAGGACAATCAGAGATAACATGAGTGGAATCACCACAGTAAAAACACAGCCCATGCCGTTCAGCTCTGGTCAAAGTCCTATCACATTGCATAGGCTCAGGTTTATGCTCAGGTAATACCGCCAAATGGTGCACAGTTTTACACTCACGCAAGCATCGATCGATCTGAATGGCCAAAGACATAGACTCATTCAGACCAGCAGGCATAGGAAATCCCACCATGACATCCTTAAGGGCTTCAGAGAGACCCTTTCTGAAAATTGCTGCCAGAGCACATTCATTCCATTGAGTGAGCACAGACCACTTCCTAAATTGCTGACAATATACCTCTACCTCATCCTGACCCTGACACAGAGCCAGCAAGATTTTCTCTGCCTGATCCACTGAATTAGGTTCATCATAAAGCAACCCGAGCGCCAGAAGAAACGCATCGATATTACTTAATGCAGGATCTCCTGGCGCAAGGGAAAATGCCCAGTCTTGAGGGTCACCACGTAATAAAGAAATAATGATCTTAACTTGTTGAACTGGGTCACCAGAGGAGCGGGGTTTCAAAGCCAGAAATAGTTTACAATTATTTTTGAAATTCAGAAACTTAGCTCTATCTCCAGAAAATAACTCAGGAATAGGAATTTTAGGTTCTAACATAGGATTCTGAACCACTAAATCTTGAATGTTCTGAACACTTATAGTGAGATTATCCATCAAAGAGGACAGACCTTGAATGTCCATGTCTACACCTGTGTTCTGAACCACCCTGATGTAAAGGGGAAAAGAAAGACAAAACACAGTGCAAAGAAAAAAAAATGGTCTCAGAACTTCTCTTTTCCCTCTATTGAGAAGCATTAGTACTTTGGGCCTCCAGTACTGTTATGAACAGGTGATTCAGAACCACAATGGACCTGGTGGTTACGAGCACAGAAAATGACCTGATAGTTGCTAATAACATAGGACGAGCTCTGAGACGTGGGAACTCAGCTGACCGCAATCCCTAATCCTATCACACCACACTAGAGGTAGCCGTGGAGCGCTCCTGACCAGACCTAGGCGCCTCGGGCACAACCTGAAAAACTAGCTAGCCCTGAAGATAGAAAAATAAGCCTACCTTGCCTCAGAGAAATTCCCCAAAGGAAAAGGCAGCCCCCCACATATAATGACTGTGAGCAAAGATGAAAACACAAACACAGAGATGAAATAGATTTTAGCAAAGTGAGGCCCGACTTACTAACTAGACCGAGGATAGGAAAGATAGCTTTGCGGTCAGCACAAAAACCTACATACAACCACGCAGAGGGCGCAAAAAGACCCTCCGAACCGACTAACGGTACGGAGGTGCTTCCTCTGCGTCCCAGAGCTTCCAGCAAGCAAGACAAACCAATATAGCAAGCTGGACAGAAAAAATAGCAAACAAAAATAACACAAGCAGAACTTAGCTTATGCAGGGCAGACAGGCCACAAGCACGATCCAGGAGAGAGCAAGACCAATACTGGAACATTGACTGGAGGCCAGGAACAAAGAACTAGGTGGAGTTAAATAGAGCAGCACCTAACGACTTAACCTCGTCACCTGAGGAAGGAAACTCAGAAGCCGCAGCCCCACTCACATCCACCAGAGGAAGCTCATAGACAGAACCAGCCGAAGTACCACTCATGACCACAGGAGGGAGCTTGACGACAGAAGTCACAACAGCTGACATTAGACCACCGTGCTGACATCTGACCTCCACTCTGACATCAGACCACCGCACCGACATCAGACCACCGTACTGACATCAGACCACCGCACCGACATCTGACCTCCACGCTGACATTAGACCACCGTGCTGACATCAGACCACCGCACCGACATCAGACCTCCGTACTGACATCAGACCACCGCACTGACATCTGACCTCCACGCTGACATTAGACCACCGTGCTGACATCAGACCACCGCGCCGACATCAGACCACCGCGCTGACATCAGACCACCATGCTGACATCTGACCACCGCACCGATATCAGACCACCGCGCTGACATCAGACCACCATGCTGACATCAAACCACCACACTGACATCAGACCACCACGCTGATATCAGACCACCGTGCCAACATCAGACCACCATGCTGACATCAAACCACCATGCTGACATCAAACCAACGTGCCGACATCAGACCACCGCACCGACATCAGACCACCATGATGACATCAAACCACCATGCTGACATCAAACCAACGCGCCGACATCAGACCACCGCGCCGACATCAGACCACCATGCTGACATCAAACCACCATGCTGACATCAAACCAACGCGCCGACATCAGACCACCGCGCTGACATCAGACCACCATGCTGACATCAGACCACCATGCTGACATCAAACCACCATGCTGACATCAAACCAACGCGCCGACATCAGACCACCGCGCCGACATCAGACCACCATGCTGACATCAAACCACCATGCTGACATCAAACCAACGCGCCGACATCAGACCACCGCGCCGACATCAGACCACCGCGCCGACATCAGACCACCATGCTGACATCAGACCACCATGCTGACATCAAACCAACGCGCCGACATCAGACCACCGCGCTGACATCAGACCACCATGCTGACATTAGACCACCGTGCTGACATCTGACCACCGCACTGACATCAGACCACCACGCTGACATTAGACCACCGTGCTGACATCTGACCACCGCACTGACATCAGACCACCACGCTGACATTAGACCACCGTGCTGACATCTGACCACCGCACTGACATCAGACCACCGTGCTGACATCTGACCACCGCGCTGACATCAGACCACCATGCTGACATCTGACCACCGCACTGACATCAGACCACCACGCTGACATTAGACCACCGTGCTGACATCTGACCACCGCACTGACATCAGACCACCGTGCTGACATCTGACCACCGCGCTGACATCAGACCACCATGCTGACATCAGACCACCATGCTGACATCAAACCAACGCGCCGACATCAGACCACCGCGCTGACATCAGACCACCATGCTGACATTAGACCACCGTGCTGACATCTGACCACCGCACTGACATCAGACCACCACGCTGACATTAGACCACCGTGCTGACATCTGACCACCGCACTGACATCAGACCACCACGCTGACATTAGACCACCGTGCTGACATCTGACCACCGCACTGACATCAGACTACCACGCTGACATTAGACCACCGTGCTGACATCTGACCACCGCACTGACATCAGACCACCACGCTGACATTAGACCACCGTGCTGACATCTGACCACCGCACTGACATCAGACCACCACACTGACATCTGACCACCGCGCTGACATCAGACCACCATGCTGACATCAAACCACCACACTGACATCTGACCACCGCACTGACATCAGACCACCACGCTGACATCTGACCACCGCGCTGACATCAGACCACCGTGCCATCCACGCTTTGACCCGCTGGGTTCTGTGGACAGAACTTTCTGTCAGCAGCAGAACAGAACGATCCCCTGAATGAAGAGACTTTGGATATTTTTTCTCACCTGACCAGGATGGCAGAGGAGCAGGCGCCCGGGATCTATCTGCCCTGTGCCCCCCGCAGCCGCTACACTGGCACATGACGCTCTGGAACCTTCTGGAATAATGGGAAGTCCTTCACATAGTGGGCCAGTGATGCCGGCATCGGGGGTCCTCTGGGGTCCAGAATCTGCCACTTCTAATTCCCTGGACTCTTTAGTACCAAATAACAGGAAAACTGAGAACGTGACTGACACAAAGACACGAAATTCGTCACAGGCCAGAGACTGACTGCAGCGCCATCTCGTGTCCGTGTCGTGTATTACAGTTTGTGTGGTGGTAGCTGCCTTTATTAACCTGTGCCGCCTCCAGCTCTGCTGTGTGGATTAACCCTTTCCTTCTGATCTTCTGCCTCGTCTGTTGCGTCCCCCGGACCCCGATGATGTTGTCACAATGTCCTTTGTGTTACAGTCTCCCCGGACTTTGTCTCCGACGCCTTCCGCTGAGGTGAGTGCTACATTGGAGGCTTTACTGACACATTGTGACGACGCCTGCAGAGTGATGTGATGGAGGGCTGGTCGCTCTCTTACCCGCGATCACAATATCTCCCTTTTCACTAGTACTGATACCTACTAATCATATGTCCCTATGACAACACTTCTTCACCTTCTTCAGACTTGTGACCCTCCGTCCACATCAGATCTATTAGAGAGAGACGGCCATGTGGTACAAGAAGTGTTGTCATGGGGACCTAGAATAAAGTAGCTGCGTGGACTGGACCTCAAGCTGCTTGCACACGTGCAGTGATCCTGACCTGGGGCTGCCATTCAGGGGTCCTAGAAAGCTGGGAGCATTTACCCCTGTGACCTTCTTGTTCTCTGCCATTTCTAGGGCTATCAGGACGGACGGGAACGGATTATTCAGAGATCTACTAGCCAAGGATCCATCAACTCCCCCGTCTACAGCCGCCATAACTACACCCCCACCGTCTCCCGATCCCCGCAGCACTTCCACAGACCCGGTAAGATCCGCTCTGTATGGGGGGTTCATGTGTGTGGGGTTTATCGTACACTCGGACCCTCAGAGATCAGGCGCATATATGACGGTGAGCGTCCATCTTCCCTATGTGCCCAGACTGGAGCAGACAGAAGCCCCCCCGACCGCGGAGAACGGCCGAGCCTCAGACAGCGATGCAGCGGGATCGTAGTGTTATGTGGTGTTAGAGCGCCATCTAGTGCACCGTCAGTGATAGGCATTTGTAACATTGCTTCCACATACTGAGTCATCGCAGTGGTTGAATAGTGGAGAACTACAACGCCCAGCAGGTTATGGTGGAAAGACTGAATCCATCCAAAGACTCCTGCAGGCCTAAAGCAGAAACCTACTATTCCTCTTCTCCATAATGGGAGTAGTAGTTACTGTATATATATTTATGTATAAGAAACAGCTCAGCGCCCCCTACAGGACAGGATGGATGCTGACAGGTGTAGTATACAGCGCCCCCTACAGGACAGGATGGATGCTGACAGGTGTAGTATACAGCGCCCCCTACAGGACAGGATGAATGCTGACAGGTGTAGTATACAGCGCCTCCTACAGGACAGGATGGATGCTGACAGGTGTAGCATACAGCGCCCCCTACAGGACAGGGTGGATGCTGACAGGTCTAATATACAGCGCCCCCTACAGGACAGGATAGATGCTGACAGGTGTAATATACATCGCCCCCTACAGGACAGGATGGATGCTGACAGGTGTAGTATACAGCGCCTCCTACAGGACAGGATGGATGCTGACAGGTGTAGTATACAGCGCCCCCTACAGGACAGGATGGATGCTGACAGGTGTAGCATACAGCGCCCCCTACAGGACAGGATGGATGCTGACAGGTGTAGCATACAGCGCCCCCTACAGAACAGGATGGATGCTGACAGGTGTAGTATACAGCGCCCCCTACAGGACAGGATGGATCCTGACAGGTGTAGCATACAGCGCCCCCTACAGGACAGGATGGATGCTGACAGGTGTAATATACAGCGCCCCCTACAGGACAGGATGGATGCTGACAGGTGTAGTATACAGCGCCCCCTACAGGACAGGATGGATGCTGACAGGTGTAGTATACAGCGCCCCCTACAGGACAGGATGGATGCTGACAGGTGTAGCATACAGCGCCCCCTACAGGACAGGATGGATGCTGACAGGTGTAATATACAGCGCCCCCTACAGGACAGGATGGATGCTGACAGGTGTAGTATACAGCGCCCCCTGCAGGACAGGATGGATGCTGACAGGTGTAGCATACAGCGCCCCCTACAGGACAGGATGGATGCTGACAGGTGTAATATACAGCGCCCCCTACAGGACAGGATGGATGCTGACAGGTGTAGTATACAGCGCCCCCTACAGGACAGGATGGATGCTGACAGGTGTAGCATACAGCGCCCCCCTACAGGACAGGATGGATGCTGACAGGTGTAGCATACAGCGCCCCCTACAGGACAGGATGGATGCTGACAGGTGTAGTATACAGTGCCCCCTACAGGACAGGATGGATCCTGACAGGTGTAGCATACAGCGCCCCCTACAGGACAGGATGGATGCTGACAGGTGTAAAATACAGCGCCTTCTACAGGACAGGATGGATGCTGACAGGTGTATACAGCGCCCCCTACAGGACAGGATGGATGCTGACAGGTGTATACAGCGCCCCCTACAGGACAGGATGGATGCTGACAGGTGTATACAGCGCCCCCTACAGGACAGGATGGATGCTGACAGGTGTATACAGCGCCCCCTACAGGACAGGATGGATGCTGACAGGTGTAGTATACAGCGCCCCCTGCAGGACAGGATGGATGCTGACAGGTGTAGTATACAGCGCCCCCTGCAGGACAGGATGGATGCTGACAGGTGTAATATACAGCGCCCCCTGCAGGACAGGATGGATGCTGACAGGTGTAATATACAGCGCCCCCTACAGGACAGGATGGATGCTGACAGGTATAATATACAGCGCCCCCTACAGGACAGGATGGATGCTGACAGGTAGTATACAGCGCCCCCTACAGGACAGGATGGATGCTGACAGGTGTAATATACAGCGCCCCCTACAGGACAGGATGGATGCTGACAGGTGTAATATACAGCGCCCCCTACAGGACAGGATGGATGCTGACAGGTAGTATACAGCGCCCCCTACAGGACAGGATGGATGCTGACAGGTGTAGCATACAGCGCCCCCTACAGGACAGGATGGATGCTGACAGGTGTAATATACAGCGCCCCCTACAGGACAGGACGGATGCTGACAGGTGTAGTATACAGCGCCCCCTACAGGACAGGATGGATGCTGACGTGTAATATACAGCGCCCCCTACAGGACAGGATGGATGCTGACAGGTGTAGTATACAGCGCCCCCTACAGGACAGGATGGATGCTGACAGGTGTAGTATACAGCGCCCCCTACAGGACAGGATGAATGCTGACAGGTGTAGTATACAGCGCCCCCTACAGGACAGGATGGATGCTGACGTGTAATATACAGCGCCCCCTACAGGACAGGATGGATGCTGACAGGTGTAGTATACAGCGCCCCCTACAGGACAGGATGAATGCTGACAGGTGTAATATACAGCGCCTTCTACAGGACAGGATGGATGCTGACAGGTGTAGTATACAGTGCCTCCTACAGGACAGGATGGATGCTGACAGGTGTAGTATACAGCGCCCCCTACAGGACAGGATGGATGCTGACAGGTGTAGTATATAGCGCCCCCTGCAGGAGAGGATGGATGCTGACAAGTGTAGCATAAAGCGCCCCCTACAGGACAGGATGGATGCTGACAGGTGTAGCATACAGCACCCCCTACAGGACAGGATGGATGCTGACAGGTGTAGTATACAGCGCCTCCTACAGGACAGGATGGATGCTGACAGGTGTAGTATACAGCGCCCCCTACAGGACAGGATGGATGCTGACAGGTGTAGCATAAAGCGCCCCCTACAGGACAGGATGGATGCTGACAGGTGTGATATACAGCGCCCCCTACAGGACAGGATGGATGCTGACAGGTGTAGTATACAGCGCCTCCTACAGGACAGGATGGATGCTGACAGGTGTAGCATACAGCGCCCCCTACAGGACAGGATGGATGCTGACGGGTGTGATATACAGCGCCCCCTACAGGACATGATGGATGCTGACAGGTGTAGTATACAGCGCCTCCTACAGGACAGGATGGATGCTGACAGGTGTAGCATACAGCGCCCCCTACAGGACAGGATGGATGCTGACAGGTGTAATATACAGCGCCCCCTACAGGACAGGATGGGTGCTGACAGGTGTATACAGCGCCCCCTACAGGACAGGATGGATGCTGACAGGTGTAATATACAGCGCCCCCTACAGGACAGGATGGATGCTGACAGGTGTAGTGTACAGCGCCCCCCTACAGGACAGGATGGATGCTGACATGTGTAGTATACAGCGCCCCCCTACAGGACAGGATGGATGCTGACAGGTCTAATATACAGCGCCCTCTACAGGACAGGATGGATGCTGACAGGTCTAATATACAGCGCCCTCTACAGGACAGGATGGATGCTGACAGGTGTAGTGTACAGCGCCCCCCTACAGGACAGGATGGATGCTGACATGTGTAGTATACAGCGCCCCCCTACAGGACAGGATGGATGCTGACAGGTGCAGTATAAAGCGCCCCCTACAGGACAGGATGGATGCTGACAGGTGTAATATACAGCGCCCCCTACAGGACAGGATGGATGCTGACAGGTGTAATATACAGGGCCCCCTACAGGACAGGATGGATGCTGACAGGTGTAGCATACAGCGCCCCCTACAGGACAGGATGGATGCTGACAGGTGTAATATACAGCGCCCCCTACAGGACAGGATGGGTGCTGACAGGTGTATACAGCGCCCCCTACAGGACAGGATGGATGCTGACAGGTGTAATATACAGCGCCCCCTACAGGACAGGATGGATGCTGACATGTGTAGTATACAGCGCCCCCCTACAGGACAGGATGGATGCTGACATGTGTAGTATACAGCGCCCCCCTACAGGACAGGATGGATGCTGACAGGTCTAATATACAGCGCCCTCTACAGGACAGGATGGATGCTGACAGGTCTAATATACAGCGCCCTCTACAGGACAGGATGGATGCTGACAGGTCTAATATACAGCGCCCTCTACAGGACAGGATGGATGCTGACAGGTGTAGTGTACAGCGCCCCCCTACAGGACAGGATGGATGCTGACATGTGTAGTATACAGCGCCCCCCTACAGGACAGGATGGATGCTGACAGGTGCAGTATAAAGCGCCCCCTACAGGACAGGATGGATGCTGACAGGTGTAATATACAGCGCCCCCTACAGGACAGGATGGATGCTGACAGGTGTAATATACAGGGCCCCCTACAGGACAGGATGGATGCTGACATGTAGTAGTGCAGCGTAAGCAAGGAACATGAAAATGGAGCAATATAGCAGCACAGTTTATATTACAAACTGATCAGGGCCCCGCTGACGAGTGTCCTGGCCCCGCTGACGACTGTCCTGGGCCCCGCTGATGATTGTCCTGTGTCCCCGCTGATGACTGTCCTGTGCCCCCGCCGATGACTGTCCAGTGCCCCGCTGATGACTCTCCTGTGCCCTGCTGATGACTGCCCTGTGTCCCCGCTGATGATTGTCCTGTGTCCCCGCTGATGACTGTCCTGTGCCCCCATTGAGTTTACTGTCCCCGCTGATGACTGTCCTGTGCCCCGCTGATGACTGTCATGTGTCCCCGCTGATGACTGTCATGTGTCCCCGCTGATGACGGTCCTGTGCCCCCGCTGATGACTCTCTTGTGGCCAAATGATGACTGTCCTGTGGCCCACTGATGACTCTCCTGTTCCCCCGCTGATGACTCTCCTGTGCCCCCGCTGATGACTCTCCTGGGCCCCGCTAATGACTCTCCTGTGCCCCCACTGATGACTCTCCTGGGCCCCGCTGATAACTTTCCTGTTCCCCGCTGATGACTCTCCTGTGCCCCCGCTGATGACTCCTGGGCCCCGCTGATAACTCTCCTGTTCCCCGCTGATGACTCTCCTGTGCCCCCGCTGATGACTCCTGGGCCCCGCTGATAACTCTCCTGTTCCCCGCTGATGACTGTCCTGTGCCCCCGCTGATGACTCTCCTGTGCCCTGCTGATGACTCTCCTGTGCCCTGCTGATGACTGCCCTGTGCCCTGCTGATGACTGTCCTGTGCCCTGCTGATGACTCTCCTGGGCCCCCGCTGATGACTCTCCTGGGCCCCGCTAATGACTCTCCTGTGCCCCCACTGATGACTCTCTTGGGCCCCGCTGATGACTCTCCTGGGCCCCCGCTGATGACTCCTGGGCCCCGCTGATAACTCTCCTGTTCCCCGCTGATGACTGTCCTGTGCCCCCGCTGATGACTCTCCTGTGCCCTGCTGATGACTCTCCTGTGCCCTGCTGATGACTGCCCTGTGCCCTGCTGATGACTGTCCTGTGCCCTGCTGATGACTCTCCTGGGCCCCCGCTGATGACTCTCCTGGGCCCCGCTAATGACTCTCCTGTGCCCCCACTGATGACTCTCTTGGGCCCCGCTGATGACTCTCCTGGGCCCCCGCTGATGACTCCTGGGCCCCGCCGATAACTCTCCTGTTCCCCGCTGATGACTGTCCTGTGCCCCCACTGATGACTCTCCTGTGCCCCACTGATGACTCTCCTGTGCCCCGCTGATGACTCTCCTGTGCCCCACTGATGACTCTCCTGTGCCCCCGCTGATGGCTCTCCTGTGCCCCGCTGATGACTCTCCTGTTCACCGCTGATGACTCTCCTGGGCCCCGCTGGTGACTGTCCTGTGCCCCCGCTGATGACTCTCCTGGGCCCCGCTAATGACTCTCCTGTGCCCCCACTGATGACTCTCCTGGGCCCCGCTGATGACTCTCCTGGGCCCCCGCTGATGACTCCTGGGCCCCGCTGATAACTCTCCTGTTCCCCACTGATGACTCTCCTGTGCCCCGCTGATGACTCTCCTGTGCCCCGCTGATGACTCTCCTGTGCCCCGCTGATGACTCTCCTGTGCCCCGCTGATGACTCTCCTGTGCCCCTCGGATGACTGTCCTGTGCCCTGCTGATAACTCTCCTGTTCCCCACTGATGACTCTCCTGTGCCCCCGCTGATAACTCTCCTGTTCACCGCTGATGACTCTCCTGTTCACCGCTGATGACTCTCCTGGGCCCCGCTGGTGACTGTCCTGTGCCCCCGCTGATGACTCTCCTGTGCCCCGCTGATGACTCTCCTGATTACTTCTGATGACTCTCCTGGGCCCGGCTGATGACTCTCCTGGGCCCCGCTGATGACTCTCCTGTGCCCCTCGGATGACTGTCCTGGGCCCCGCTGATAACTCTCCTGTGCCCCCGCTGATGACTCTCCTGTGCCCCGCTGATGACTCTCCTGTGCCCCGCTGATGACTCTCCTGTTCACCGCTGATGACTCTCCTGTTCACCGCTGATGACTCTCCTGTTCCCCGCTGATGACTCTCCTGTGCCCCGCTGATAACTCGAATGTTCACCGTTGATGACTCTCCTGTGCCCCGCTGATGACTCTCCTGTGCCCCGCTGATGACTCTCCTGTGCCCCGCTGATGACTCTCCTGTTCACCGCTGATGACTCTCCTGGGCCCCGCTGATGACTCTCCTGGGCCCCGCTAATGACTGTCCTGGGCCCCGGGCAGGGTCTGCAGTTTTGCTCTTCTGTGTCAGATTTTGCAGCTTTAACCCTTCTGTTCCTGTAATGTTTCCTGCTCTGTTCTGTTAACTGTCGTTTCATTTCTCCAGATTTTTGGAGCCCTCCATTATTTTGCTTATTTTGTGCTTTTTTTCTGTTCTTTCCTCTCCTCTTGTTATTTTCTGTCCGTTCTCCGCGGCTCCTCTCCCCTTCCCGTCACTTTGCCAGAGTTGTTGTGTAGCGGTGTGCCGCGCTGGCCATACCCGCGCACTGGCAGCTTCAGCTCCGCCCACAGCGACTCCCGTCCAAACTCCCCATTCAGACATCATACGATCCTACACGTGAAAGGTAAGCGAGCGGACAAGCCGTGCCAGTCCGGGCACAAGCTCATGTGCGGCTGTCCAGGCGCTCGGCCCTCTACCACGCACTTCATGGTTTTTGCACCGTGTGTTTGCTTCGTGTCCATGGAATGGCATGCATATTACGGATATGAACCATTTATAGCCACAAGGCAATTATTGGGCCAAATATCAGCAAGATGTAAAGGTTCTAGTGGCCTCATTACTCATCACTAGTAAAATGTACAGTGCAGGAAGGAAAGCGCGGGATTCTCTCATCACTGGGGGAGGAGGGGGACGCTGCTGCAGAGGATTCATAGGAGCGTATTACTCTGAGATAAGTAGTACGCTCATAGAATGATCATAGGTTATGTCCTTTCATGTTCTGAGTGACACGATATTCACACAGTCAGCATTCAGTATTAAAATCTGACATAATGTGCTAATATCCAACTGTAATATAACTGCATGGAAGAGTTTACAGCCCTTCACATGCAGCAACAAGAATCTGAATAATGAATGGAATTCCAATTTACAGATCAAAAATTACATTACTTCTCTTGTTCTATACTCCAGAGCTGCACTCACTATTCTGCTGGTTCAGTCACTGTGTATATATATTACATTACTGATCCTGAGTTACATCCTGTATTATACTCAAGAGCTGCACTCACTATTCTGCTGGTTCAGTCACTGTGTATATATATTACATTACTGATCCTGAGTTACATCCTGTATTATACTGCAGAGCTGCACTCACTATTCTGCTGGTGCAGTCACTGTGTACATACATTACATTACTGATCCTGAGTTACATCCTGTATTATACTCCAGAGCTGCACTCACTATTCTGCTGGTGCAGTCGCTGTGTACATACATTACATTACTGATCCTGAGTTACATCCTGTATTATACTCCAGAGCTGCACTCACTATTCTGCTGGTGCAGTCACTGTGTACATACATTACATTACTGATCCTGAGTTACATCCTGTATTATACCCCAGAGCTGCACTCACTATTCTGCTGGTGCAGTCACTGTGTACATACATTACATTACTGATCCTGAGTTACATCCTGTATTATACTCCAGAGCTGCACTCACTATTCTCCTGGTGCAGTCACTGTGTACATACATTACTGATCCTGAGTTACCTCCTGTATTATACCCCAGAGCTGCACTCACTATTCCGCTGGTGCAGTCACTGTGTACATACATTACATTACTGATCCTGAGTTACATCCTGTATTATACGCCAGAGCTGCACTCACTATTCTGCTGGTGCAGTCACTGTGTACATACATTACATTACTGATCCTGAGTTACATCCTGTATTATATCCCAGAGCTGCACTCACTATTCTGCTGGTGCAGTCACTGTGTACATACATTACATTACTGATCCTGAGTTACATCCTGTATTATACCCCAGAGCTGCACTCACTATTCTGCTGGTGCAGTCACTGTGTACATACATTACATTACTGATCCTGAGTTACATGCTGTATTATACCCCAGAGCTGCACTCACTATTCTGCTGGTGCGGTCACTGTGTACATACATTACATTACTGATCCTGAGTTACCTCCTGTATTATACCTCAGAGCTGCACTCACTGTTCTGCTGGTGCAGTCACTGTTTACATACATTACATTACTGATCCTGAGTTACATCCTGTTTATACTCCGGAGCTGCACTCACTATTCTGCTGGTGCAGTCACTGTGTACATACATTACATTACTGATCCTGAGTTACCTCCTGTATTATACTCCAGAGCTGCACTCACTATTCTGCTGGTGCAGTCACTGTGTACATACATTACATTACTGATCCTGAGTTACATCCTGTATTATACTCCAGAGCTGCACTCACTATTTTGCTGGTGCAATCACTGTGTACATACATTACATTACTGATCATGACTTACCTCCTGTATTATACCCCAGAGCTGCACTCACTATTCTGCTGGTGCAGTCACTGTGTACATACATTACATTGCTGATCCTGAGTTACATCCTGCATTATATCCCAGAGCTGCACTCACTATTCTGCTGGTGCAGTCACTGTGTACATACATTACATTACTGATCCTGAGTTACATCCTGTATTATATCCCAGAGCTGCACTCACTATTCTGCTGGTGCAGTCACTGTGTACATACATTACATTACTGATCCTGAGTTACATCCTGTATTATACCCCAGAGCTGCACTCACTATTCTGCTGGTGCAGTCACTGTGTACATACATTACATTACTGATCCTGAGTTACATTCTGTATTATTCCCCAGAGCTACGCTCACTATTCTGCTGGTGGAGCTTAATACATGGGAGATTTGTGCAGTTATTACACCTAACCTCTAATTCTTCCTCTTATAACTCAGGACAGCAGATTTTCATTTCTGACATCAGATGATTGTACTTTACCTTCATATAGATGACACTTTCCAGAATGCAATTCAGCTGAGTAAATTCTGTGCAGACACTGAACAAGCAGGAGATTCTGGGAGAATAGTGACTGCAAATGAGTGCAAATACATCCTTTAGCTTAATTTCTTTTACAGATTGTTCTTTTTGTGTGGACTGAAATTATGCAGCAGTGATGATGGTGAGAGTGGTGGTGATGGTGATGATAGTGGTGATGTTGATGGTGGCGATGATGATGCTGGTGATGATGATGGTGGTGATGATGATGCTGGTGATGGTGCTGATGATGGTTGTAATGATGATGATGCTGATGATTTTGGTGATGATGGTGGTCGTGATGATGGTGGTGATGATCGTGGTGATGATGCTGATGGTGGTGATGATGATGGTTGTGGTGGTGATGATGGTGGTGATTAAGGTGGTGATGATACTGATGATGATGATGCTGGTGATGGTGGTGATGATGCTGATGATGGTGGTAATGATGATGATGATTTTGGTGGTGATGGTGATGATGGTGGTGGTCACGATGGTGGTGATGGTGGTGATGATGATGCTGGTGATGGTGGTGGTGATGATGGTGGTGGTGATGATGCTGATGATGGTGCTAATGATGATGATTTTGGTGATGGTGGTGATGGTGGTGGTCATGATGGTGGTGATGATGCTGGTGGTGGTGATGATGATGGTTGTGGTGATGATGATGGTGATGGTGGTCATGAAGGTGGTGGTGATGATGGTGGTGATGATGGTGGTGGTGATGATGGTGGTGGTGATGATGCTGGTGGTGATGATGATGCTGGTGATGGTGGTGATGATGATGCTGGTGATGGTGGTGATGATGATGGTGATGATGCTGGTGATGCTGGTGATGATGCTGGTGATGGTGGTGGTGATGGTGGTGATGATGATGCTGGTGATGATGGGGGTGATGATGATGCTGGTGATGGTGGTAATGATGATGATGATGATGATTTTGGTGGTGATGATGCTGGTGATGGTGGTGATGATGATGCTGGTGATGGTGATGATGATGCTGGTGATGATGATGCTGGTGATGATGGTAGTGATGATGATGGTGGTGATGATGCTGGTGATGGTGCTGATGATGGTGGTAATGATGATGATGCTGATGATTTTGGTGATGGTGGTGATGATGCTGGTGGTGATGATGGTGGTGCTGATGATGATGATGATGATGGTGGTGGTGATGATGGTGGTGATGATGGTTGTGGTGGTGATGATGGTGGTGATGATGCTGGTGATGATGCTGGTGATGATGCTGGTGATGATGGTGATGGTGGTGATGATGCTGGTGATGATGCTGGTGATGGTTCTGATGATGGTGGTAATGATGATGATGATTTTGGTGGTGATGATGATGGTTGTAGTTTTGATGATGGTGGTGATGTTAGTAATGATGGTGATGGCGATGATGGTGGTGATGATGATGCTGGTGGTGATGGTAGTGATGATAATGGTGGTGATGATGATGGTGATGATGCTGGTGATAGTGATGAAGATGCTGGTGATGATGATGCTGGTGGTGGTGATGATGATGGTTGTGGTGGTGATGATGATGGTTGTGGTGGTGATGATGATGGTGATAGTGATGGTGGTGGTGATGGTGATGATGGTGCTGGTGATGATGGTGCTGGTGATGATGGTGCTGGTGATGATGATGATGGTGGTGATGATGATGGTGGTGATGATGCTGGTGGTGATGATGCTGGTGATGGTGGTGGTGATGCTGGTGATGATGGTGGTGATGATGGTGCTGATGATGATGATGGTGATGATGATGGTGGTGGTGGTGGTGATGATGATGATGATGATGGTTGTGGTGGTGATGATGCTGGTGATGATGCTGGTGATGATGCTGGTGATGATGCTGGTGATGATGCTGGTGATGATGAGGATGGTGATGATGATGATGCTGGTGATGGTGGTGATGATGCTGGTGATGATGCTGGTGATGGTTCTGATGATGGTGGTAATGATGATGATGATTTTGGTGGTGATGGTGATGGTCACGATGGTGGTGATGGTGATGATGGTGGTAATGATGATGCTGATGATTTTGGTGATGGTGGTGATGAAGGTGGTGGTGATGATGATGATGGTGGTGATGGTGGTGGTGATGATGCTGGTGATGGTGGTGATGATGGATGGTGATGATGATGCTGGTGATCGTGGTGATGATGATGGTGATGATGATGGTGGTGATGATGCTGGTGATGGTGGTGATGCTGGTGATGGTGATGACGATGATGCTGGTGATGATGGTGATGATGATGCTGGTGGTGATGATGATGCTGGTGATGGTGCTGATGATGGTGGTAATGATGATGCTGATGATTTTGGTGGTGGTAGTGGTGATGCTGGTGATGATGATGCTGGTGATGATGATGCTGGTGATGATGGTAGTGATGATGGTGGTGATGATGATGCTGGTGATGATGATGGGGGTAATGATGATGCTGCTGATGATTTTGGTGATGATGCTGATGCTGATGGAGGTGATGGTGGTGGTGATGATGATGGTGGTGATGATGGTGATCATGGTGGTGGTGATGATGCTGGTGGTGATGATGGTGATGATACTGGTGGTGATGATGATGGTTGTAGTTTTGATGATGGTGGTGATGTTAGTAATGATGGTGATGATGATAATGGTGGCGATGATGATGGTGATGATGCTGGTGATGGTCATGATGATGCTGGTGGTGATGATGATGGTGGTGATGATGATGGTTGTGGTGGTGGTGATGATGATGATGGTTGTGGTGGTGATGGTGGTGATGATGATGATGGTGATGATGATGATGGTGCTGATGATGATGGTGATGATGATGGTGATGATGCTGGTGATGATGATGGTTGTGGTGGTGATGATGATGGTGATAGTGATGGTGGTGATGATGGTGGTTGTGGTGATGATGATCGTTGTGGTGATGATGGTGGTTGTGGTGGTGATGGTGCTGGTGATGATGATGATGGTGGTGATGATGATGCTGGTGGTGATGATGATGCTGGTGGTGATGATGATGGTGGTGGTGATGGTGCTGGTGATGATGGTGCTGGTGATGATGGTGGTGATGATGGTGGTGATGATGATGGTGGTGGTGATCATGGTGGTGGTGATGCTGGTGATGATGATGGTGGTGATAATGGTGCTGGTGATGATGATGGTGGTGATGATGATGCTGGTGGTGATGGTGGTGATGATGATGGTGGTGGTGATGATGATGGTGATGATGGTGCTGGTGGTGGTGATGATGATGGTGGTGGTGATGATGCTGGTGGTGATGATGATGCTGGTGGTGATGATGATGCTGGTGGTGATGATGATGCTGGTGGTGATGGTGGTGGTGATGCTGGTGATGATGATCATGGTGGTGATGATGGTGCTGGTGATGATGGTGGTGATGATGATGGTGGTGGTGATGATGCTGGTGATGATGATGATGGTGGTGATGATGGTGCTGGTGATGATGGTGGTGATGATGATGGTGGTGGTGATGATGCTGGTGGTGATGATGATGGTGGTGATGATGGTGGTTGTGGTGATGATCGTTGTGGTGATGATGGTGATGATGATGATGTGGTGATGATGATGCTGGTGGTGATGATGATGCTGGTGATGATGATGGTGATGCTGATGGTGGTGGTGATGATGGTGGTGGTGATGCTGGTGATGGTGGTGATAATGGTGCTGGTGATGGTGGTGATGATGATGATGGTGGTGATGATGATGGTGGTGGTGATGCTGATGATGATGATGGTGGTGATAATGGTGCTGATGATGATGATGCTGGTGGTGATGATGATGCTGGTGGTGATGATGATGCTGGTGGTGATGGTGGTGGTGATGCTGGTGATGATGATGATGGTGGTGATGATGGTGCTGGTGATGATGGTGGTGATGATGGTGGTGGTGATGATGCTGGTGATGATGATGATGGTGGTGATGATGGTGCTGGTGATGATGGTGGTGATGATGGTGGTGGTGATGATGATGGTGGTGATGATGGTGGTTGTGGTGATGATGATGATGGTGGTGATGATGGTGCTGGTGATGATGATGCTGGTGATGATGATGCTGGTGATGATGATGATGCTGGTGGTGATGATGATGCTGGTGGTGATGATGATGCTGGTGGTGATGGTGGTGGTGATGCTGGTGATGATGATGATGGTGGTGATGATGGTGCTGGTGATGATGCTGGTGATGATGATGGTGGTGATGATGGTGCTGGTGATGATGGTGGTGATGATGATGGTGGTGGTGATGATGCTGGTGGTGATGATGCTGGTGGTGATGATGGTGGTTGTGGTGATGATGATGGTGCTGGTGATGATGATGCTGGTGATGATGGTGGTGATGAAGATGCTGGTGATGATGATGGTGATGATGGTGGTGATGATGATGGTGGTGGTGATGATGGTGGTGATGATGGTGGTGATGATGCTGGTGGTGATGGTGGTGATGATGGTGATGATGATGCTGGTGGTGATGGTGGTGGTGATGATGATGATGGTGGTGATGATGCTGGTGGTGATGATGGCGATGATGATGGTGGTGGTGATGCTGGTGATGATGATGATGATGCTGGTGATGATGCTGGTGATGAAGATGCTGGTGGTGATGATGGTGGTGATGATGGTGGTGATGATGGTGGTGATGATGCTGGTGGTGATGATGGTGATGATGATGCTGGTGGTGATGGTGGTGGTGATGATGATGATGGTGGTGATGATGCTGGTGGTGATGATGGCGATGATGATGGTGGTGGTGATGCTGGTGATGATGATGATGATACTCCTCATGGATGCTTCTGTACTGTACACTGGCCTTTCTTGTGTTCTCTGCCTCATTGATCGTCTGGCGTCTTCTGCTTTTCCCGCAGTTATTGAATCTTCTGCATGGTGCGGAGCGTGACCCTTCTATCCACCGTCTGACACCATCTTGCATGATCTCCGCACAGTGTCATACTCACTGAAAGTGAAAGGGATTTTTCGGCATTAGAAAAATGTCTGTTTTCTTCCAGGAACAGCGCCACAAGTATCTGCAGGTTGTGTTGTGGTATTACAGCTTGTTTTCACTTACAAACAGCTAGAATGCAATACTAAATCTGTGGATGGTGTGGCGCTGTTTCTAGAAGTTGGAATCCATGCTGATCTACTCCTGGACAACCCCTTTAAGGCCGGAGCATGATGGCTGCGTGTGGAAGATCCCCCACACTTGCCTTTATTATCTGTGTTTTTCTGGTCGACATGTCGCATGTTTCTGTGCATTATAAAGTAATAACCGGAGTCCAGATCTGGGGAAGGATTGCATGTATGGCTTGTAAGCCTCGGGATCAGAGACACGCCATTGCTTTACTGTCGAGGTCAATGGAGCTTAGAAATAAGAACGTGGAAAACTCCACTGACTTCCATGCAGAGATAGCAAAGTATTTCTGGCCATCGTCTGGCCTCTGAGCATTAAGGGTGATGTTTCCCTTTTCTCATGTGATTTTTTTTTTAAAGATTTCTTTAATTTTTTTTTGCATATTTCCATGTTCATATTTTATTTACTGGGATTCTCTCCTTTTGACAATCTCTTTTGGTAAGTAAGGTCCCAACAGTAAGCTTGTCACAGAGGATCTGTCCGCGAGGACCTCCTGTGATCACCTGTAATCTATGGGTGATCCTGGTAGTAAGTGTAATTTTCCCTTGCAGCACTCCCACAGGAGAAATGAGGTATTACACCAATATTCGTGAAATCAATGTTCTGTATGGACATGCTGGGTCCTCCAGGGCAATACTCGATGGAAAACTGATGTCCTGGCCTCTTTAATGTTTCCAAGGCTGTATGACCCCTGTTAATAAGATTTTTTTCCAGGACAAACCTCCATATAATGTGCAAAGACATCGTAAATGTCCTGGATACACAGTGGGAGTTGTAGTTCTTCTTGTGTAGTGCTGCTCATAAACCCTCCAGCAGATGATTCTCTGTAAAGCCACTGATCCAGCAGGGAGCACAAGGTTTGCTGTAGAAAATCATCAGAATTGTAAATGCAGCTCTGGCTGTGACTGGAGTATGATGCAGCTCTAGATCAGAACTTTGCTACTTATAGCATTATATGGAGATTGAACCTGTAAAATAATTCTGCGCAATGTGGCCAGACCATGCCGATAATAAAGCGAGCCTGAGGCTGTAATAACCTGCAGGACACGGGGTGACGGGTGATACGTGAGTCATCTCACCTATGAGCAATCTAGTCTTGTACGGCCCCCTGTGTGCAATGCTGCCATATGGTGCCCAGATAAATAGTGCACACACTGCACACAAATTACCATACCGTGTAATACTGCCATATGGTGCCCAGATAAATAGTGCATACACTGCACACATATTACCATACCGTGTAATACTGCCATATGGTGCCCAGATAAATAGTGCACACACTGCACACATATTACCATACCGTGTAATACTGCCATATGGTGCCCAGATAAATAGTGCACGCACTGCACACATATTACCATACCGTGTAATGCTGCCATATGGTGCCCAGATAAATAGTGCATACACTGCACACATATTACCATACCGTGTAATGCTGCCATATGGTGCCCAGATAAATAGTGCACACACTGCACACATATTACCATACCGTGTAATACTGCCATATGGTGCCCAGATAAATAGTGCACGCACTGCACACATATTACCATACCGTGTAATGCTGCCATATGGTGCCCAGATAAATAGTGCACGCACTGCACACATATTACCATACCGTGTAATGCTGCCATATGGTGCCCAGATAAATAGTGCATACACTGCACACATATTACCATACCGTGTAATGCTGCCATATGGTGCCCAGACGATTAGGGAATATGCTGCAGTTGCCGGATCATAGCATGGTCTCAACGCCTCTAGTGTTGGCTTTGCTCGGTCTGGTCACGTTTGGGATTCAGCAGGGAGGGGAGCGCGGCGATCGGTGCAGGTCTAGTGCGCAATTCACTGACATCTACAAGGCGACATTATTACCAGCACGTGATAAAAGAAGGCACAAAAATGCCACCACTGTAAAATTCTTCAACTTTCTAGTAGTCTTTGTGTTTGATTCCTGGCAGATTTCAGTATCTCTGCTTGCTGCTACTGAGTAGACACTAGGTACTGATCGCACAGCTGATGGTTTGTTACCATGTACCGACGTCAGCGATCCTCTGCGAACTAAACACAGAGCAGACGAGAAATATGGAAGGAAACAAGCAGAGAGCTCGATAGCGGCGAGGAGATGACACGCCGGCCGGATTCATCACTTTGTCTTTTATTCATTGATATGTTTTCTCTAAATTCGTAAAAATGGCGCATGTCAGGTTATGAATTTTGTGCAATCAATTTTTTTTTCTTTTGTACCTTTTCAGAGCAAAAAAACGCACATGATCCATAAAATGTCGCACATTACACTGTGCGCAGAATTATTGGGCAAGTTGTATTTTGATCACATGATACTGTTTATACTTGTTGTCCTCCTCCAAGCTGTTCAGGCTGAGAGCCAACTACCAATGCAGTAAATCCGGTGATTGCATCTCTGTAATGAGGAGGGGAGTTGTCTACTGACATCAGAACCCTATATAAGGGCAGTCTCACACGTCCAGATAATTCCGGTACCGGAATTATCCGTGTCCGTGTGCCCGTGCGTTTCTGTGGCACATCAGTGTGGCACACATGTGCAGCCCGTGTACCCACTGGGTACCACATGCACCGTGCAGGAGACAGCGCTAAAGTTTAGCGCTGTCCCCTGCATCTGGTGCTGAAGCCGCGATTCATATCTTCTCTGCAGCAGCGTTTGCTGTAAAGAAGATATGAATAATCCTTTTTTTTTTTTGTTTCTCGTGTTTAAAATAAAGATCCATGATCCCACCCCCTGTGCGCCCGCCCGCTGTTATTAAAATACTCACCCGGCTCCCTCGCTGGCTGGCGCTGCTTCCTGTCCTGGCTGCACCTTCTACTGTATGCGGTCACGTGGTGCCGCTCATTTACAGTAATGAATATGCGGCTCCGCCCCTATGGGAGGTGGAGCCGCATATTCATGACTGTAATCGGCGGCACCACGTGATCAGATCAAGCAACTGACAGAATCTACGGATGGAGGCTGCTTAGTGTCATCATAAAGAAAGGGGGCTATACTGGTCAGTAATTATTTGGGGTTTTGTTTTTGCAAGTCAGAAATGTTTATTTCTACATTTTGTGCAGTTATATTGGTTTACCTGGTGAAAATAAACAAGTGAGATGGGAAAATATTTAGTTTTTATTAAGTTGCCTAATAATTCTGCACAGTAATAGTTACCTGCACAAACAGATATCCTCCTAAGAGCCAAGTCTAAAAAAAAAAAAAAACACTCCAACTTCCAAAAATATTAAGCTTTGATATTTATGAGTCTTTTGGGTTGATTGAGAACATAGTTGTTGATCAATAATAAAAATAATCCTCTAAAATACAACTTGCCTAATAATTCTGCACACAGTGTAGTCTTAACCTGTAGATAAATGCAACTATTATTATTGTACTTTGTTATAGCGCCATTTATTCCATGGCGCTTTACATGTACCTGCTCCTTACAACTAGAGGGATTCTAATGATGTGCCGGGCGAGATGACCGGAGTACAAGTGAGACGAATGTAGGAAAATTCCAAAGAGGCGGAAACATCTAACAAAACCGCGCTCATCATGGAGATCAAAACAGAGAAAACCGAGTAAAAATGGTGCAAATGAAGTAATGAATGAGGCGCAGGCGCAAAACTGCAGAAATGAGGCACAAAAGTGATGATGAGTCAGGACCAAAGTGTATGATAAAGCTGCAGAAGATTCGGACTGGAGCGTCCCTGTGTGAACTGTGTCATAACCGTGTAACATGGCGGGAGCAGTCCCTGCGCAGCGACTCTTGTGGGGGCTGCCTCTCGTGTCGCTACATTTTGTCACTTTGTGTTCTTTTTACGGACTTTTCTGTTCTTTCTTTTCTATTATTTCCTTTGTTCTCTGCTCTCTTTTCATTTCTTTTCGTTCTTTTCATTGGAGGCACTGAGCCACTCAGCGGCAGGAGCTCCCCACTCCCCCATCGGCCAGACAGTCGCCCTCTAACTCCAACATTTGGTCAGGTCCCCAAACATTTCCATGTTCCAGGTAGGAGCTGGTGCTGTCTGTGTCTCCTTGTCCTGTCCCAGTGTAGATCTGTAGGACTTGTTCTGTCTCCATTGTCTCGTCTGCTGATGGGGGAGGGGGCTCATCTATGTGTCTCCGATGTGTCGCAGATTTGCAGGAAATCCGTAATGGAATCTGTTGGGCTAATAGACCTCATTTGCTGGATACTAATGTCTCACATGTTCTATATACAGGTTGTTTGGCGGTCGGTTACACAGGCCAATCGCCAATATGCTCCTCCTCTCCCTGACAGTGTCCTGTTCCTCTCGGTAGCACATTATTGCTTTCTCCAGACGACGTGCTGCAGAGAATGATGATTTTTTCTTTGCAGTTGTAAACCATCCGATCACCCAGTGACTGAGCCTGTTGCTTGTTCTTCAGGTGATTGCCAGCATGTTTATATGAGCTGACCGTTGGGAACCAGCTCCTTACAAATGCTTGTTTGCTGATTATCTACTAGTCTAATTGTACTATTAAAGATGACTTTTACCAAACTTTTTATGTTGAACTGGACACACAATGTAATAGTTACTGCAGAGCCGGATAAAATTTATTTGTCTTTTTAAATTCATCCTTTGTGAAGATATTAATAATTTAAGTGTTTGGCACCTAATGATTTAACATTTTTCCAAGTCCGAGTGGGTGTTATATAGTTTTCCCTGGGGGCGTGTTCTTCTTCCCCCTGTGTGATGGTGACCAATCATAAGAAGGTAGCCACACAGCTGAAAAAGGACACACCCCCACCAGAGCTTAGAGCACATTCTCAGTGTTTCAGATGTAAGGATAGAGCTCTGATCTCCTGGTATCACCTCCTACAGGAATCCGTGTGGAGGAGAGGCAGCGCAGCTGACTTTAGCTGTGTCACATTAAATAATCTATTTATATAGCACCAACATATTCCGCAGCGCTTTACAGTTTTGCACACATTATCATCACTGTCCCCATTGGGGCTCACAATCTAAACTCCCTATCAGTATGTCTTTGATATGTGTGAGGAAACTCACGCAAATACGGGGAGAACATACAAACTCCTTGCAGATGTTGTCATTGGTGGGATTTGAACCCAGGACTCCAACGCTACAAGGCTGCAGTTCTAACCACACCGTGCTGCCCTACGTTACAGAACCTTCGATCAGCTCTCCTACCACTTTCAGCTCTGCTATACTGCCTCTCCCTCACACTGTCTGACCCGAGATGTCTGTTGTGCTCACTCTAGTAAGAGGAGAGCAAGGAGTCCTTACATCTCACACAGGAGGAGCCTGGAAAAGGCAGGTGTGAGATATAATGAGCACAGCAGACATAAGTGTGAATAATGTCACACTCGTTATTCAGGAGAACTGATAGAAGGGTTTGTAATGTGACGCAGCTAAACTCAGCTGCACGTCGCCTCTCCCCACACGGACTCATGCAGGAGATCTGAGTTGTATTAATATATCTCACACACTGAGAATCCTGCTCTGAGCTACGATCGGAGCGTGTTCTTGTTTTCTTTGAGTGTTCTTCCCCTTGTTTGATGCTGACTAATCATAAGCAGGTAGGAAGTCCATGCCCCCATGGAAAACTAGATAGAAGCATGGAAAACATACATGGCTTCTGAGGAAATAATAAAACAACCTCATATTACCATATTAATAAGAAGCCAAATATACAGGATGTGCAGGACACACAATAATACTAAAATACCACGAAAAACATAGTGTACTAGTCCAGAAAGTAATACAAATACAAACTTCATTGAAGTATAGATGCAAAACAGGTCAAAAGTGACAGTAAAAGGTTAAAATCGGCTACACAGCCGTGATTGCAAGATGAGGGAACAGCATGGCACTCATTGTCCAGCAAATGAAATACAACATAATGCAATGCTCAAACCTAAGTAACTAGCCCTCCTAAATAAAGTATAACCCAGCCATGGGGGTGAAAAAGAGAGAGAACAGCAGTAGAATCAAAGCATTAATGCAGTTAACATACCGTGTAATAACAGATGCTGGACGAAGAGCCCCGGCGTCCCCAGCCCTCCCGACGCGCGTTTCGGATAAACCTTCCTCAAGGGAGGCATACCCACAATAAAATGCCCGAGGTGCCGCAGACATGTCCGTTCCAAGGCACGCCCACCACCGCTAATAAACATGGGCCCATGTAATCAAGCGTGGAGGAACAGCCGGAAGTGATGTAAGACTAGTCAGACACATAACGTGCATGTCCGGAAGACACGCCGCGGCCATCTTGGTAGAGGGCCCAAGTTGCCCATAACGCATATACAAAGCAGTGCAGAGTGCAGCGCCTAAGTATATGCTCACATAGATAATACAGCGCACTTGATGGTATATACTAGAACCCACATAGCAGGTAAGTATAGAGCTATAGGCCGCAAATAGGGCAGTACAACACAGGGATAATATCCAGCATTAAAGAAATATATATACACAGTGGGAAAAATTAGGTATAATAGTTGCAAAATATAAACAGTAAACGACGAAAACAATACATTACCGATTCAAAAATGGCATAAATGATAATCAATGACTACCACGAATATCCAACGTTTAAGTAAGTAGGAGCATGATGTAAAGAATGGACCAAATAAGCAACATATAAAACAAAATTGTACTCAAAAATTATAATATATTGGTCCATATAATTACAATGCACCTATACGGATGACAAATACTCCAGAACATAGAAGGACAAAATCATAAGCTCGGAACATGTCTAAGATATCGTATATCCTGTAGGAAGGTCCCTCCATGTGTTCAGAGATATGATGGTATATATAAATCCGGTCAACGATGTAACAGACAAATACAGGATATAAAGCGATAAACGACGATTGCTGTAGAAAGGTGCAAGGATGATAATACTGGATAACTTCCACATTGCGGCCACATGTGAAGAGCTGTACCATACACATGCAGCTGAAAATGGCAAAAAAAGGAAAAATTAAAAACAAATAAAGAGCCAGCACAGATGAATGCACGACATAAGATGAGCCACAGCCAGTGGATCAGAGAAAAGGCGCAAAAGAGAGCCCTTCATTAAGACCAAAGGGCTGCACAGTATTGAGCTGCCAGATCCATCTCGTCTCCAGTCCTCCCAGTCTCTTGGACAGACCTCCCCCTCTGATATTAATTTTAAGAGCATCTATCCCTCTAATTTTCAAGAAGGAACTATCACAGTTATCGAACTCCTTGAAATGGCGGGGTAGAGTTTTTAGAGTAGATGCATCCGTGTGGCCGAGTGCCGCCTGAATGCCTAGAACATGTTCTCTTATGCGGACCTTAAGCTGGCGTGTTGTTAGCCCAACATATATTAGTCCACAGGGACATGTGGCGTAACACACCACATATCTAGTGGTACAAGTAATCCGCTGACTAATTTTGTATTGTTTAGTATTGTCAGAATTCACGAAATCATTGCATCTGACGACATTCGGACAGGCGACACAACCGCCACACGGATAACACCCCACCCTTTTTGGAAAGTTGTCAAGGAACGTAGTTACCCCACAACATGGATAGTGACTGGAGACGAGATGGTCCCTAAGGTTCTTAGCCCGCCGAAACGCCAAGGATGGCTTCTCAGGTAGTAATTTAGCAATGGTCGAATCAACCCTAAGAATCGGCCAGGCATTTTGAAGGATTGATCTAATCCTACCCGATTGGGAACTGAAGGTAGTAATGAATCTTTATTTAGGAGGAACTTCAGGGTTGGATGGAGAGTCATTACCATAGAGGAGGTTGTGCCGAGTGACACGTTAGGCACGATTAAATGCATATTTGATGGACCTATTACTATAACCCCGGATTTTAAAACGCTCCCTCAGGTCATCCGCCCGGGCAAGGAAGTTCGCCTCCGAAGAACATATTCTACAGAAGCGGAGAAACTGCCCGACGGGCACAGATCTAATCATGTGACGCGGATGACCAGAAGAAGCGTGTAACAATGTATTAGTGGAAGTTTCCTTCCTGTATATATCCGTTTGCAGGGTACCGGTAGGGTCCCTCCTTATTGTCACATCAAGAAAATCCAAGGATTTGCCACTAAATACAAATGTAAGATGGATATTGAGATCATTGTTATTCAGGGTATGGATCAACTGTTCAAGGTCGACTGGAGTGCCCTGCCACATGAGGAAGATATCGTCAATGTACCTCATCCAAAAAGGGACTCGGTCCATGGACCCCAATTCATCAGACAGGAAGAGGCAAAGGCCGCCCCCATGGCGGTCCCCTGGAGCTGCAGGTAGAAGTGACCCTTAAACACAAAAAAGTTGTGTGTGAGGGTGAACTCTAGAAGTTCCAGCAGAAGGTCCCTAAATTCAAGTGATAAAGATGAGGTACTAAGGAAAAACCGAACCGCAGATGGACCATCGTTATGTTTGATATTAGTATATAGGGATTCTTACATCACTTCCGGCTGTTCCTCCACGCTTGATTACATGGGCCCATGTTTATTAGCGGTGGTGGGCGTGCCTTGGAACGGACATGTCTGCGGCACCTCGGGCATAAAAGGATGGGGCATTTTAGTGTGGGTATGCCTCCCTTGAGGAAGGTTTATCCAAAACGCGCGTCGGGAGGGCTGGGGACGCCGGGGCTCTTCGTCCAGCATCTGTTATTACACGGTATGTTAACTGCATTAATGCTTTGATTCTACTGCTGTTCTCTCTCTTTTTCACCCCCATGGCTGGGTTATACTTTATTTAGGAGGGCTAGTTACTTAGGTTTGAGCATTGCATTATGTTGTATTTCATTTGCTGGACAATGAGTGCCGTGCTGTTCCCTCATCATGCAATCACGGCTGTGTAGCCGATTTTAACCTTTTACTGTCACTTTTGACCTGTTTTGCATCTATACTTCAATAAAGTTTGTATTTGTATTACTTTCTGGACTAGTACACCATTTTTTTCGTGTTATTTTCCCCATGGAAAACTGTATGATAACATCCCCTTGGAATTAACAAGTTAACTCATTACATGCCAAATATCTCTGCAATGTAGAGGTGAAATTAATTAAAAAAATACATTTATTCTGCTGCAGCCATTATTACCTCGTGTGTCCAGTTCATCATGAAAAATATGGGTAAAGGTCCTTAAAGGGGAAGTATCACATTATAAAGTTATCCCCTTTTGAGTAATATATGAAACTTCTGAAGATGATTGTAAATGGTTTTCTTCACCTGTCTCAAACATTATAAATGGGGTCAATTCACTGTCAGGAAGTGATCAGTAAGTTCTCCCTATACTAAAAAATTTGGTTAAAGCCATTTCAAAGGGTTAGCTTGGCTAGGTCAAATGTTCATTGAGAGAAGCAGGAAAAAAACTAGTATGCAAATTTCATACTTGTGACATGACAGTCACTGGAAGCGACGCGCCGAGCTGACTCCTGACAGTATCTATGTTACAAACTAAAGCTGCACTCTGAAACGCTATAATATGCAAACACTGAATGTAAGAAACGGGACTTCATTACTGCTGTAGAAAACATGTTCAATAATGAAGGTACTTGGCATTTAGGGTCAGTGTTTGGCTATTTGTAGTGCACTTCTGACCGAGCATCGTCCCATCAGCCTAAGGTGTTTTTATATAGTGCTTGATCCAACTGACCATGTAATTGTAGGCTTATAGCGCGAGAGAGGTGTCATGTTAGGATTAGGGTCCTTGTTTAAAGACCTATTACCTCACATGAAGCTGCATAAAGGTCCCATACATCCTGCATTATACCCCAGAGCTGCACTCACTATTCTGCTTATGCAGTCACTGTGTACATACATTACATTACTGATCCTGAGTTACCTCCTGTATTATACCCCAGAGCTGCACTCACTATTCTGCTGGTGCAGTCACTGTGTACATACATTACATTACTGATCCTGAGTTACAGCTTGTATTATACCCCAGAGCTGCACTCACTATTCTGCTGGTGCAGTCACTGTGTACATACATTACATTACTGAGCCTGAGATACACCCTGTATTATACCCCAGAGCTGCACTCACTATTCTGCTGGTGCAGTCACTGTGTACATACATTACATTACTGAGCCTGAGATACACCCTGTATTATACCCCAGAGCTGCACTCACTATTCTGCTGGTGCAGTCACTGTGTACATACATTACATTACTGAGCCTGAGATACACCCTGTATTATACCCCAGAGCTGCACTCACTATTCTGCTGGTGCAGTCACTGTGTACATACATTACATTACTGATCCTGAGTTACCTCCTGTATTATACAGAGCTGCACTCACTATTCTGCTGGTGCAATCACTGTGTACATACATTACATTACTGATCCTGATTTACATCCAGTATTATACCCCAGAGCTGCACTCACTATTCTGCTGCTGCAGTCACTGTGTACATACATTACATTACTGATCCTGAGTTACATCCTGTATTATACCCCAGAGCTGCACTCACTATTCTGCTGGTGCAGTCACTGTGTACATACATTACATTACTGAGCCTGAGATACACCCTGTATTATACTCCAGAGCTGCACTCACTATTCTGCTGGTGCAGTCACTGTGTACATACATTACATTACTGATCCTGAGTTACCTCCTGTATTATACCCCAGAGCTGCACTCACTATTCTGCTGGTGCAGTCACTGTGTACATACATTACATTACTGATCCAGAGTTACCTCCTGTATTATACTCCAGAACTGCACTCACTATTCTGCTGGTTCAGTCACTGTGTACATACATTACATTACTGATCCTGAGTTACCTCCTGTATTATACCCCAGAGCTGCACTCACTATTCTGCTGGTGCAGTCACTGTGTACATACATTACATTACTGAGCCTGAGTTACATCCTGTATTATACTCCAGAGCTGCACTCACTATTCTGCTGGTGCAGTCACTGTGTACATACATTACATTACTGATCCTGAGTTACATGCTGTATTATACCCCAGAGCTGCACTCACTATTCTGCTGGTGCAGTCACTGTGTACATACATTACATTACTGATCCTGAGTTACATCCTGTATTATACTCCAGAGCTGCACTCACTATTCTGCTGGTGCAGTCACTGTGTACATACATTACATTACTGAGCCTGAGATACACCCTGTATTATACCCCAGAGCTGCACTAACTATTCTGCTGGTGCAGTCACTGTGTACATACATTACATTACTGATCCTGAGTTACCTCCTGTATTATACTCCAGAGCTGCGCTCACTATTCTGCTGGTGCAGTCACTGTATACATACATTACATTACTGA
The DNA here is from genome assembly GCF_032444005.1 of Ranitomeya imitator. Taxonomy (NCBI): domain Eukaryota; kingdom Metazoa; phylum Chordata; class Amphibia; order Anura; family Dendrobatidae; genus Ranitomeya; species Ranitomeya imitator. Next base: position 847,698,375 of record NC_091283.1, on the reverse strand, counting down.
GCCTGAGATACACCCTGTATTATACCCCAGAGCTGCACTCATTAAAAGGTTACACTCAGTTTCCCTACAGCAAACTACAATGCATTGTGGGAGGCCCGATGATCGTAGATCATGACTTAGAGGTCACATGACTGATGTGGGAGTCAAATAGGTGGAGCTAAGCTGGTAACTGGTGGAAACCTCGGTCTTACACTGTGGAAAAAGTGACACTTTCCCTTTAAACCGTCCTGCGTTTGTATTTCTGGACACTCGCGGTGACATTTAATGCTTCAGAGGTTTTACTTTAATCTTTGCAGTGTATGAGGAATAAATCCGCAGCAGAAAATCTGCAGCCGGGAAGGTGCCCACCCCGACCAGTGGACCATTCCCTTCCTCCGTTCACAAGGCTTCTGGTGGGCACATTCCTGAATTTGACCCCATGAAGGTTCTTGGTCTGTTGCCCCCAACGCCCATATTGCTGCATTTCCATCTCCAATTGGTGTGAAGACAGCGGCCAAGCAGGGGGATCAGAGTGTGGAGACCCCCATAGACCCCCTCCGTATGAACTCTCGGACCTCTTGGCCTGTGATTTTGGGGCAGCTCAGGAGATGACCTATTACTGGGGTCCAGCTCTTCTTGGCTCGCGTCACGTCTTCCCATCTGTCTCGTGTCTTCTCTGTGGTTGATGACCTCTCGGCATCTCCTCATTGACCGTGGGCTCCTCGTGTCCTGCTGGGGCCCAACATGTTGTCACCTCATTGCCGCCTGTCTCCTCCTTTTTGTTGGTGTCATCGGCTCTTCTGTGGCTGTGAGACCCTCTGTTATTAATTAACCCTTTGTCTTCCTTCCGCAGATCAAGGACTGAACATTTACCGGAAACCTCCCATCTACAAGCAGCACGGTAACGTCTCCTCATCCTCTTGCTTGTCTTCTGCTGTATGGCCTTGGCTTGGACCATGCATGGCCAAGTACTGACCCTAAGTTCTGACTGGCTGAGCGCAGAACATTAACACTGTAGCTTTAATCCCATTGTATCAGGGGACCGATACTGGTGACCTCCACCAGGGTCCTCACTGGCCACATTGTAGACCCCGGTGGAATCAAATGGAAGAATTCAGTGTATGGTTGGAAAGTCTTGGTGATCCCCAAACATGACCCCCTCCCCATGGAAAAGCTGAGACCATAAAAGCCTCCTTTCAGTCCCCATCGCTGAGGGGTGATCCTTTGAAATGACGCTCATCAGTCCCATGTGCTTCCTTAGTCTAAGATACCCCAACGATTGTATGTAAGACACCCAGACTCGCCCCATATCCTCCACAAAGTCATTTATTTATGGTAGCGGTGAGTCCAGGCCCCCCATAAACCTGTGGTTTCAGAAGGTCTCAGTGTTAACACTGTCTTGTTTCATTCTGTTTCATGGTGTTTTCTGTCCGTCCTTAACATGTGAGTGCTCACTCATCGCCTCATCATATTCCCTCAGTAAGTACCAGGCGGCGTCCCCCTCTAATGGCTTCACGGCCCCCCACAGCTCCTGCATCAGATCACAAACCTCTGCATATCCAGCCTGACACCACTGTACTTCCAACACTCACCACCAGAGCGCGCCACAGCACCCTGACACCAGTTCTGGAGGCAGCAGAGTGTTGTGTCCTGTGTCCTGTATACTTACCAGGACTTGGGCAGGAGTATATACCGCCTCTCCTCCTGGTACTATACAGTATATATCACCGCAGACATTTCTGCTGATCTGTATTTTCAGGGGTGGAGATAGATTGAGCTCCAAGGACTTATGTCTACACTTAACCTTAAAAACTGTGAAACTATAAGTGTTGCCTGCAGCTGCACTAAATCCCTGCAGAGCCTGCACCCAGAGGTGTCACCTGCTGGTAACTCTGTTTCCTGCCTAATCTTCCACTTTGACCCTTTATCTGCCTCCAATATTAACCCTTTAATCTTCTGGGGCTTCTTCGTCCCTGGCGGCTGCATGCTTTGGTTTCAGGGGTCTCTCTGCTGATTTTCGTGGCCCCTTGTGCACCAGGATATGTTGTGGCTTCCAAAAAACTAGAACTCTGGCATTAGGAAGATCAGCTCTTCATGAATGAAATCAAAATATCCAGACAGGATGAAATAGAAAACATTCTTATCAAATCAAAAGTTTCTAAACTCTGTTACTGGGAAAACTGGGTGACAACCAGTGTGGCCAGGATCACATCTTCTCTGTGAGTTGTCACCCAGCGGTCCCCAATTCTTATGTCAGGATAAACGCTGACATCTCATCCCACCGTCCTTACAAGGAATATGCAGCGTTCCTGAAACATCAGTCTGGCATTAACAGATTGGCGGAATCACTGGTTATTTACACCGAGAGAAGCGGCAAAGTCTGTCATGTGTATTAGAATTCACACGTGGGGAAAATTAGGGATCACCAGTGGGATGGAAGGGGAAAAAGCGAACAGCAAGACGGAGTTTATATATTGTGTATTCTTTACTATATAAAACAAATAAAGCCAAAATATAGAAACCAAAACAACAAAGCTTAGATATTTCACATTCTACATATAACTACTATAATACTGCCCCTATTTAGAACAGAAATCAAAACAAATATAACAAAATATCCAGGCTGAGATGGACTAAAACCCTGCTCCCTACGTAAATGCATGTATGCAGCCAAAGATAACAGTGGGTGTTAAACTCCCAAGATATATGAACAACTAGAGGACATGGAGTATAATGAACACCAATCAATCATTTTATCTTTTTATTTTTATCTTTCTAATTGATTGGTGTTCATTATACTCCATGTCCTCTAGTTGTTCATATAATACTGCCCCTATGTACAAGAATATAACTACTATAATACTGACCCTATGTACAAGAATATAACTACTATAATACTGCTCCTATATACAAGAATACAACTACTATAATACTGCTCCTATGTACAGGAATATAACTACTATAATACTGCCCCTATGTACAAGAATATAATTACTATTATACTGCTCCTATGTACAAGAATATAACTACTATAATACTGCTCCTATATACAAGAATATAACTACTATAATACTGCTCCTATGTACAGGAATATAACTACTATAATACTGCCCCCTATGTACAAGAATATATCTACTATAATACTGCTCCTATGTACAAGAATATAACTACTATAATACTGCTCCTATGTACAGGAATATAACTACTATAATACTGCTCCTATGTACAAGAATATAACTACTATAATACTGCTCCTATGTACAAGAATATAACTACTATAATACTGCTCCTATGTACAAGAATATAACTACTATAATACTGCTCCTATGTACAGGAATATAACTACTATAATACTGCTCCTATGTACAAGAATATAACTACTATAATACTGCCCCTATGTACAAGAATATAACTACTATAATACTGCTCCTATGCACAAGAATATAACTACTATAATACTGCTCCTATGTACAGGAATATAACTACTATAATACTGCCCCTATGTAGCAGAATATGATTACTATAATACTGCCCCTATGTACAAGAATATAACTACTATAATACTGCCCCTATGTAGCAGAATATGATTACTATAATACTGCCCCTATGTACAAGAACATAACTACTATAATACTGCTCCTATGTACAAGAATATAACTACTATAATACTGCCCCTATATACAAGAATATAACTACTATAATACTGCCCCTATGTACAAGAATATAACTACTATAATACTGCCCCTATGTACAAGAATATAACTACTATAATACTGCCCCTATGTACAAGAATATAACTACTATAATACTGCTCCTATATACAAGAATATAACTACTATAATACTGCCCCTATATACAACAATATAACTACTATAATACTGCCCCTATGTACAAGAATATAACTACTATAATACTGCTCCTATGTAGCAGAATATGATTACTATAATACTGCCCCTATGTACAAGAATATAACTACTATAATACTGCTCCTATATACAAGAATATAACTACTATAATACTGCCCTTATGTACAAGAATATAACTACTATAATACTGCCCCTATGTACAAGAATATAACTACTATAATACTGCTCCTATATACAAGAATATAACTACTATAATACTGCCCTTATGTACAAGAATATAATTACTATTATACTGCTCCTATGTACAAGAATATAACTACTATAATACTGCCCCTATGTAGCAGAATATGATTACTATAATACTGCCATATACAAGGAATAGAATTACTATAATACTGCCCCCATGTATAAGAATATAACTACTATAATACAGCTCCTATGTACAAGGATATAACTACTATAATACTGCTCCTATGTACAAGAATATAACTGCTATAATACTGCTCCTATGTACAAGGATATAACTACTATAATACTGCTCCTATGTACAAGAATATAACTGCTATAATACTGCTCCTATGTACAAGAATATAACTACTATAATACTGCTCCTATGTACAGGAATATAACTACTATAATACTGCCCCTATGTACAAGAATATAACTACTATAATACTGCCCCTATGTACAAGAATATAACTACTATAATACTGCCCCTATGTACAAGAATATAACTACTATAATACTGCTCCTATATACAAGAATATAACTACTATAATACTGCCCCCATGTATAAGAATATAACTACTATAATACTGCCCCCATGTATAAGAATATAACTACTATAATACTTCCCCTATGTAGCAGAATATGATTACTATAATACTGCCATATACAAGGAATAGAATTACTATAATGCTGTACCACAGACCTTTGAATTGTCCTGCAGTTTTGGGGTCAGTGAGCGGCTCATGTTCTGTGTTGGGTTACATAGCTTCTGTGGGTTCAGTGATCGGGGTGGTGATGAGGATAGTGGGGTGAGGGAGTCACACTGTCCTGGTGCACAGGATCTTTCTCATGATTCAGCAGGTGAAGGTTGAGGTTCTGCATGGCACATTTACCCACTGAGCCAAAGAGCTAAGTTACAGCCTAATCCTGTTTAGATGCAGCTGCTATGGCAGCATTCATCAACAGCTCCGAGGATATCATCAAGTCTTCCAAGTTCCCAGCTGCCCACGCTCCGGCTCCCGGCGATGTCCCAAAGATTGAGACCGATTATTGGCCGGGTCCTCCCTCACTTGCTGCTATAGGTAGGGAATCTGAGAGCAAAGCTTCTTACTGCTCGTTTCCAAAAAGATGATGGTGCAACAATTACATCTTTCTCGTGATTATACTGGTGGAGCAGGGTTTGGTGCTGCGCCAATGCTCCTGTGTCCTGTTTTCATTGTATTGTTTCTCAATTTTTATTTTATCAGTCACCTCCAGGTCAAAGACAAGATGTGTGATGATTTTAGGTGGAGAAGAGTTAGATTTTGTTATTTTATTGCTTTGATTATATAGAAGTTCTACAACTTTCTAATGTAATTTGCATCAAGATCTCAGCTGTCAGTGAATGAGAACTGTTGTTCTCCCAAGAAAACCTTTGTATCCTTTCTAGATAATTGTTTGCGTAAACAGCCCGGACTTCAGACTGCTGGATTGTACCTGCACCGATACATTGTAACAAACTCTAACCGTCACACTATACCATTTCGATCGCTACGACGGTACGATTCGTGACGTTCCAGCGATATCGTTACGATATCGCTGTGTCTGACACGCAGTAGCGATCAGGGATCCTGCTGAGAATCGTACGTCGTAGCAGATCGTATGGAACTTTCTTTCATCGCTGGATCTCCCGCTGTTATCACTAGATCGGTGTGTGTGACACCGATCTAGCGATCTAGCGATGTGATCCAGCGATGCGTTCGCTTGTAACCAGGGTAAACATCGGGTAACTAAGCGCAGGACCGCGCTTAGTAACCCGATGTTTACCCTGGTTACAAGCGTAAAACTAAAAAAAAACAAACAGCACATGCTTACATTCTGGTGTCCATCAGGTCCCTTGCCGTCTGCTTCCCGCACTCAGTGACTGCCGGCCGTAAAGTGAAAGCAGAGCACAGCGGTGACGTGCTTTCACTTTCACTTTACGGCCGGCAGTCACAGTGCGGGAAGCAGACGGCAAGGGACGTGACGGACACCAGATCTAAGTATGTGCTGTTTTTTTTTTTTTAGTTTTACGCTTGTAACCAGGGTAAACATCGGGTTACTAAGCGCGGTCCTGCGCTTAGTAACCCGATGTTTACCCTGGTTACCCGGGTACCTCGGCATCGTTGGTCGCTGGAGAGCTGTCTGTGTGACAGCTCCCCAGCGACCACACTACGATTTACCTACGATCACGGCCAGGTCATATCGCGGTAAGGGCAGGAGAGAGATGGATAGATTGGTGACTGTGTGAGCAGCACAAGATGGGTTCTCAGTCTCTGGATAGAAAGATTAATCTTTACTGACTGCAGCAGGGATCTTGGGATCATCACACTTGTATCCGGAAAGTTTCCATTCTAAGATGATTTATCTTCATCTACAGAAGATGCTGTGACTGATTCTTCGCCTGTATAATGGTCCAGTTCTGTAGTCATTATTCTGCAACTTCAGGACTCAAATCTCTGAGCATTTTCTTAGTTATTAATTTTTTTTTTACAGCTTGCAAAATAATGAGTGCAGCTCTGAAGTATAATCACTGACTAAAATCTCCTCCTCGCTGCTCAGGTGTCATAAGTCTCCAATCACACAACCATTATAATTATACCTCTCATTATTCTTCTGCCATTGTGTATAATCACATTGATCAATCAGATCACCAGATCACAAGGTGCTGTAACCAATTACATCAGTCTCCGTCCTTGATCCGTCCTTGTAATCATTGCTATCAGTCGGATCACCAGATCACTGAGCCATGTGATCACTGTGATTAGGCGCATCACCAGACCACTGAGCCGTGTAATCATTATGATTAGTCATATCTCTAAATCACCGAGCCATGTAATCAGCGCGATCAATCACATCTCCAGATCACTGAGCCCAATAATCAGTGAGATCAGTCTCGTCTCCTGATGATTGAGTCCTATTATCCATGTGATCACTCGCGTCTCCTGATTACTGAGCCCTGTAAACCTTGTAATCAGTCACATCTTCAGATCACTGAGCCCTGTGATCAGTACGCCCATCCTCGTCTCCTGGTCACCGAGCCATGTAATCAGTGCGATCAGTCTCAACTCTTGATCACTGAGCCCTGTAATCAGTGCGATCAGCCTCATCTCCTGATCACTGAGCCCTGTAATCCATGCGATCAGTCGCATGTGCAGATCACCAGGAGCCATGTAATCAGTACGATCAGTCTCGTCTGCTGATCACTGAGCCATGTAATCAGTACGATCAGTCTCGTCTGCTGATCACTGAGCCATGTAATCAGTGCAATTAGTGCCATCTCCTGATCACTGAGCCCTATAATCATTAATCAGTGCAGTTGGTGCCGTCTCCTGATCACTGAGCCCTATAATCAGTGCAGTTGGTGCCGTCTCCTGATCACTGAGCCATGTAATCAGTGCAATTAGTGCCATCTCCTGATCACTGAGCCCTATAATCAGTGCAGTTGGTGCCGTCTCCTGATCACTGAGCCCTATAACCAGTGCAGTTGGTGCCGTCTCCTGATCACTGAGCCCTATAATCAGTGCAGTTGGTGCCGTCTCCTGATCACTGAGCCCTATAACCAGTGCAGTTGGTGCCATCTCCTGATCACTGAGCCCTATAATCATTAATCAGTGCAGTTGGTGCCATCTCCTGATCACTGAGCCATGTAATCAGTGCAGTTGGTGCCGTCTCCTGATCACTGAGCCATGTAATGCGATCTTATTCCTGTGATAGTAGATAATATAACAGAACTATCCAGGGTTGTTTATATCGTGTCACCACGGAGACACATACTGTAGATCAATAGATAACCAGCTGCATACACAAATGTGAGGAGACTTTTCACTGTTTCTACAGTTACTTCCCTTTCCTGGTACTTGTAGTACAGCACAATAAAGCCCTGATGCGGAGGCGGACTTGTCATCTGTCACCTATTAATCCAACACTTTTTTTAAGAATCACTCCACCAAAATGAGTCTTATACTGAACCCTGGAGAAGGGAGTGGTTTTTGGTTGTTTTATGTTTATCCTCGTTAAGCCCAGAATCGTACTTCTATTTGGGGTAGAGTCGGCCTGGAGAAACTTTATCCTCCGACAATAAACTATAACTTATGGGATGAAGTAATGAGATGATTCATTACAGCCTGGTCCTAATTACTGTTTTTTCTGGAATCAGGGGACACACGACGAAGATCGAGCGGCCGGGAGGAAGAAGATGAGGAACTGCAGAGGCGGCGACAACTCCAGGAAGAACAATTAATGAAGGTGAGAACCAGTCTGACATGGCCAGCTCCACCAGAAAACCTCCCCTGTAAATGGTACAGTCCGGGCTTTACAGTGCAACATCCCCCTATAAATGGTACAGTCTGGGCTCGACAGTGCAACATCCCCCTATAAATGGTACAGTCTGGGCTCTACAGTGCAACATCCCCCTGTAAATGGTACAGTCTGGGCTCGACAGTGCAACATCCCCCTGTAAATGGTACAGTCTGGGCTCTACAGTGCAACATCCCCCTGTAAATGGTACAGTCTGGGATCTAAATTGTAACATCCCCCTGTAAATGCTACAGTCTGGGCTCTACACTCTAACATCCCCCTGTAAATGGTACAGTCTGGGCTCTACAGTGCAACATGCCCCTGTAAATGGTACAGTCTGGGCTCTACATTGTAACATCCCCCTGTAAATGGTACAGTCTGGGCTCTACATTGTAACATCCCCCTGTAAATGGTACAGTCTGGGATCTAGATTTGTAACTTTCCCCTGTAAATGGTACAGTCTGGGCTCTACAGTGCAACATGCCCCTGTAAATGGTACAGTCTGGGCTCTACATTGTAACATCCCCCTGTAAATGGTACAGTCTGGGCTCTACATTGTAACATCCCCCTGTAAATGGTACAGTCTGGGATCTAGATTTGTAACTTTCCCCTGTAAATGGTACAGTCTGGGCTCTACAGTCTAACATTCCCTTGTAAATGGTACAGTCCGAGCTCTAAATTGTAACATCCCCCTGTAAATGGTACAGTCTGGTCTCTAGATTATAATATTCCCCTGTAAATGGTACAGTCTGGGCTCTACATTGTAACATCCCCCTGTAAATGGTACAGTCTGGGCTCTACATTGTAACATCCCCCTGTAAATGGTATCGTCTGGGCTCTACATTGTAAAATCCCCCTGTAAATGGTACAGTCTGGGCTCTGCAGTGCAACATCCCCCTGTAAATGGTACAGTCTGGGATCTAAATTGTAACATCCCTCTGTAAATGGTACAGTCTGGGCTGTACATTGTAACATCCCCCTGTAAATGGTACAGTCCGGGCTCTACAGTCTAACCTCCCCCTGTAAATGGTACAGTTCGTGCTCTAAATTGTAGCATCCCCCTGTAAATGGTACAGTCTGGGCTCTACATTGTAACATCCCCCTGTAAATGGTATCGTCTGGGCTCTACATTGTAAAATCCCCCTGTAAATGGTACAGTCTGGGCTCTGCAGTGCAACATCCCCCTGTAAATGGTACAGTCTGAGCTCTACAGTGCAACATCCCCCTGTAAATGGTACAGTCTTGGCTCTACATTGTAACATCCCCCTGTAAATGGTACAGTCTGAGCTCTACACTGCAACATCTCCCTGTAAATGGTACAGTCTGAGCTCTACAGTGCAACATCCCCCTGTAAATGGTACAGTCTGGGCTGTACATTGTATCATCCCCCTGTAAATCGTATAGTCTGGGCTGTACATTGTAACATTCCCCTGTGAATGGTACAGTCTGGGCTCTACAATGTAACATCCCCCTGTAAATGGTACAGTCTGGGCTCTATAATGTAACATCCCCCTGTAAATGGTACAGTCTGGGCTCTACAATGTAACATCCACCTGTAAATGGTACAGTCTGGGCTCTACAATGTAACATCCCCCTGTAAATGGTACAGTCCGGGCTCTACACTCTAACATCCCCCTGTAAATGGTACAGTCTGGGCTCTACAGTCTAACATCCCCTTGTAAATGGTACAGTCTGAGCTCTACAATGTAACATCCCCCTGTAAATGGTACAGTCTGGGCTCTACAATGTAACATCCCCCTGTAAATGGTACAGTCCGGGCTCTACATTGTAACATCCCCCTGTAAATGGTACAGTCTGGGCTCTACAATGTAACATCCCCCTGTAAATGGTACAGTCTGAGCTCTACAGTCTAACATCCCCCTGTAAATGGTACAGTCCGGGCTCTACAGTCTAACATCCCTCTGTAAATGGTACAGTCCGGGCTCTACATTGTAACATCCCCCTGTAAATGGTATCGTCTGGGCTCTACAGTCTAACATCCCCCTGTAAATGGTACAGTCTGGGGTCTACAGTCTAACATCCTCCTGTAAATGGTACAGTCTGGGCTCTACAATGTAAGATCCCCCTGTAAATGGTACAGTCCGGGCGCTACAGTGTAACAGTTTAGGCTCTGACACCCATTTCCCCATATTGGCAATAGTTGTCAGGATTTTTGCAACATTTTACGCAGACCTGTGGGAGCAGGAAGGGTTGTCATGTGGGCAGATTCCTTCTTGTTACATGCAGCCTGTAGGGCACATTTGGATGGGATGATTCAGATTAATCATCCACGATTTTGGCGATTCCTAACTGATTGTAGGGGACGGAGGAGCGAGGCGTCGGTGATCTCCACGTTTCTCTGTTTTTTTCTTTAGCTGAATTCGGGCCTTGGTCAGCTGATCCTGAAAGAGGAAAAGGAAAGTCGGGAGAGGCCGCAGTCCGCCAGCAAATACGACTCCGCGCTCCTGTCCTGTAAGTAGCACGGCCTAGAGTGCATGAGTCCTGCTGTAAGGGGCATATATACTGCGGCCACAGTAAGGGGCTGGGGAGGCAGAGGCACAATATCACTATATCCCCCCCCACCCCCCCAATAATCAGTATACGGGAGGCCAGAGGCACAATATCACTATATCCCCCTCCCCCCCCCAATAATTAGTATACGGGAGGCCAGAGGCACAATATCACTATATCCCTCCCCCCCCCCCCCCCCCAATAATTAGTATACGGGAGACCAGAGGCACAATATCAGTATATCCCCCAATAATCAGTATACGGGAGGCCAGAGGCACAATATCACTATATCCCCCCCCCCCCAATAATTAGTATACGGGAGACCAGAGGCACAATATCAGTATATCCCCCAATAATCAGTATACGGGAGACCAGAGGCCCAACCCCCCCAATAATCAGTATACGGGAGACCAGAAGCACAATATCACTATATCCCCCCCCCCCCCCCCAATAATCAGTATACAGGAGACAGAGGCCCAACCCCCCAATAACCAGCAATAATCAGTACATGGGAGGCCAGAGGCCCAGCCCACCTCAGTAATCAGTATATGGGGAGGTTGGAGGTACATGTTGAGCGTTAGTATATAGCTGAGGTCTGAGGCTTTGCAGGGGTTGAGACTTTGCAGGGGTTGAGGTGCACAGAGGTCTGAGGCTTTGCAGGGGTTTAAGTTTTTTCAGGGGTTGAGTTTTTGCAGGGAATGGGGTTTTGCAGGGGTTGAGGCTTTGCAGGGGTTGAGGCTTGGCAGGGGTTGAGGTTTTGCAGGGGTTGAGGCTTGGCAGGGGTTGAGGTTTTGCAGGGGTTGAGGCTTGGCAGAGGTTGAGGCTTGGCAGGGGTTGAGGCGTGCAGAACTTCAGACCTCGCTGCTGTCACTTGTGGGATCTATTTCTGATGCAGTGAAATGTTTTCATCTTTTCAGCTCTTCGTTCTGATGCATCTAAGACGTCTTCACTCCCGGGATACGGACGGAATGGCCTTCATCGGGTGCGGATCACCTCAACATTTTGTTATTTCCATGGTCAAGTACAAGAGTTTACAATCTACTTTTTCCATGATAATCTGTCCACCATGGGGCGCAGTTATGTTGGAGTTTATGGATTAATTACTTCTCTATAACCTCTAATTAGCAGCAATGTCTTGCGCTGACCATGATAAAAGATTCATATTCTCATGGGAAGAATTGTGAAATGTCTTCCCCCCCCCCCCCCAGCAGATCCTCCGCAGGCCCCCAGCAGGTCTCCCCGCAGGCCCCTGATAGGTCTCCCCGCAGGACCCCAGTAGGTTTCCCAGCAGGCCCCCTAGCAGATCTTCCATCAGGCCCGCCAGCAGATCTTCAGCAGGCCCCCCAGTATATCTCCCGGCAGGCTCCCAGTCCCGGCAGGCTCCCAAGACACCAGTAGGACCCCAATAGACCCTTAGCAGGACCCCAGTAGGCCCCTATCAGGCCTCCGTCACCCCCAAAGCCTTGGAGCTTTTATTTAGCAGCAATCTGCCTGATCTTTACAACCTTGTTATAACCCAAGTCCTAGGCATCGGGTGGAGTTGGGTCATCAGTGTGGAGCTTAAAGGGCCTCTGTTGGCACTGAATGACTTTTCAAACCAAGCACAGGCGCTCGGAGCCAATCATCTAAGTCAACTTCCACCTTCTTGGTTTCCATCTATCTCTGCCTTTTTATGGATCCATGAAGCCAGAGCTGTCAATCAAAGAAGACTGGGTGGGGGGGATTGCAGGGGAAAAGCAGGTGTGAAGGTGTAATATGTAAATGATCGGCCGCCATGATGCCCGAGCCGCGGTGCTGGGATTGTGCAGTCATTCTGTGCTGACAGAGACCCTTTAAATGTAAAGGTTGAATCTTCTGCACAATGATCAAGTGCTGGATTTCCATTTCTCTGGAATGTCTGCTGCTGCTGCGCTGCGTTTCCTAGTATGGTGGTTTATGCTCTTTTTCTCCCTTGCAGCCGATGTCCACGGATTTCGTCCAGTACGACAGTTATGCAGATGTCAGCGGCGGGGTCCGAGGTGAGATAGTAATCATATAATAATGTGCATCGCACTGACGGGTCGTGCGCCCTCCGCTCACCTCTGTCTCCTCTCTCCTTGCAGATTATCAGGTAGGTGTCTCGGTGTGTGGCGCCTGCTGCTGTAAGTCTCCTTATGCTCCTGTTATTGCCACAGCTCCACGCTGCCCTCTGTGGTGAGAGATGGTATTGAGTCACATGTACAGATAGAAGCCGTGCAGATTGTGCGTTCTCTCTGTTTCCATCTTTGTGATATTAGTATAGTGATAGTTTAGTTGTGGTGTGTAGTGTAGCACTGGTGCCTTATGTGTACTGGTGTATAGTGTGTCTGATGGGGCATTATCTGTGCTTACTTGTGCATTGTGTGTTTTGTTTGTAAAATGTATGTGTGCTGGTGCATTATGTGTGTATGTGTGCATCATGCATTGTGTATGTGCATTACGTGCGCTGGTGCATTGTGTGTGTACACTGGTGCATTATGTGCGCTGGTGCATTGTGTGTGTACACTGGCGCATTATGTGCGCTGGTTCATTGTGTGTGTACACTGGCGCATTATGTGCGCTGGTGCATTGTGTGTGTACACTGGCGCATTATGTGCGCTGGTTCATTGTGTGTGTACACTGGCGCATTATGTGCGCTGGTGCTTTGTGCGTGTTCTGGTGTATTGTGTGTGCTGGTACTTTGTGCTTCTCCTGGTGCTGTGTGTGTGTATGCGGTGGTGCTTTGTGCGTGCTGGTGCTTTGTGCGTGTTCTGGTGTATTGTGTGTATGTGCTGGTACTTTGTGTGTGCTGGTGCTTTGTGCTTGTTCTCGTGTATTGTGTGTGTGCTGGTGCTTTGTGTTTGTTCTGGTGTATTGTGTGTGTGCCTGTGCTTTGTGTTTGTTCTGGTGTATTGTGTGTGTGCTGGTGCTTTGTGCTTGTTCTGGTGTATTGTGTGTGCCTGTGCTTTGTGCTTGTTCTGGTGTATTGTGGGTGTGCTGGTGCTTTGTGCTTGTTCTGGTGTATTGTGTGTGTGCGCCTGTGCTTTGTGCTTGTTCTGGTGTATTGTGTGTGTGCTGGTGCTTTGTGCTTGTTCTGGTGTATTGTGTGTGTGCCTGTGCTTTGTGCTTGTTCTGGTGTATTGTGCGTGTGCTGGTGCTTTGTGCTTGTTCTGGTGTATTGTGTGTGTGCCTGTGCTTTGTGCTTGTTCTGGTGTATTGTGCGTGTGCTGGTGCTTTGTGCTTGTTCTGGTGTATTGTGTGTGTGCCTGTGCTTTGTGCTTGTTCTGGTGTATTGTGTGTGTGCTGGTGCTTTGTGTGTGCTGGTGCTTTGTGCTTGTTCTCGTGTATTGTGTGTGTGCTGGTGCTTTGTGCTTGTTCTCATATATTGTGTGTGTGCTGGTGCTTTGTGCTTGTTCTCATATATTGTGTGTGTGCCTGTGCTTTGGGCTTGTTTTGGTGTATTGTGCGTGTGCTGGTGCTTTGTGCTTGTTCTCGTGTATTGTGTGTGTGCCTGTACTTTGTGCTTGTTCTGGTGTATTGTGCGTGTGCTGGTGCTTTGTGCTTGTTCTGGTGTATTGTGTGTGTGCCTGTGCTTTGTGCTTGTTCTGGTGTATTGTGCGTGTGCTGGTGCTTTGTGCTTGTTCTGGTGTATTGTGTGTGTGCCTGTGCTTTGGGCTTGTTCTGGTGTATTGTGCGTGTGCTGGTGCTTTGTGCTTGTTCTGGTGTATTGTGTGTGTGCCTGTGCTTTGTGCTTGTTCTGGTGTATTGTGTGTGTGCTGGTGCTTTGTGCTTGTTCTGGTGTATTGTGTTTGTGCTGGTGCTTTGTGCTTGTTCTGGTGTATTGTGTGTGTGCTGGTGCTTTGTGTGTGCTGGTGCTTTGTGCTTGTTCTGGTGTATTGTGTGTGTGCTGGTGCTTTGTGCTTGTTCTCATATATTGTGTGTGTGCCTGTGCTTTGGGCTTGTTCTGGTGTATTGTGCGTGTGCTGGTGCTTTGCTTGTTCTGGTGTATTGTGTGTGTGCCTGTGCTTTGTGCTTGTTCTGGTGTATTGTGTGTGTGCTGGTGCTTTGTGCTTGTTCTGGTGTATTGTGTTTGTGCTGGTGCTTTGTGCGTGTTCTGGTGTATTGTGTGTGTGCTGGTGCTTTGTGTGTGCTGGTGCTTTGTGCTTGTTCTCGTGTATTGTGTGTGTGCTGGTGCTTTGTGCTTGTTCTCATATATTGTGTGTGTGCTGGTGCTTTGTGCTTGTTCTGGTGTATTGTGTGTGTGCCTGTGCTTTGTGCTTGTTCTGGTGCTTTGTGCGTGTTCTGGTGTATTGTGTGTGTGCTGGTGCTTTGTGTGTGCTGGTGCTTTGTGCTTGTTCTCGTGTATTGTGTGTGTGCTGGTGCTTTGTGCTTGTTCTCATATATTGTGTGTGTGCTGGTGCTTTGTGCTTGTTCTCGTGTATTGTGTGTGTGCCTGTGCTTTGGGCTTGTTCTGGTGTATTGTGCTTGTGCTGGTGCTTTGTGCTTGTTCTGGTGTATTGTGTGTGTGCCTGTGCTTTGTGCTTGTTCTGGTGTATTGTGTGTGTGCTGGTGCTTTGTGCTTGTTCTGGTGTATTGTGTGTGTGCCTGTGCTTTGTGCTTGTTCTGGTGTATTGTGTGTGTGCTGGTGCTTTGTGCTTGTTCTGGTGTATTGTGTTTGTGCTGGTGCTTTGTGCTTGTTCTGGTGTATTGTGTGTGTGCTGGTGCTTTGTGTTTGTTCTGGTGTATTGTGTGTGTGCTGGTGCTTTGTGCTTGTTCTGGTGTATTGTGTGTGTGCTGGTGCTTTGTGTGTGCTGGTGCTTTGTGCTTGTTCTCGTGTATTGTGTGTGTGCTGGTGCTTTGTGCTTGTTCTAGTGTATTGTGTGTGTGCTGGTGCTTTGTGCTTGTTCTCATATATTGTGTTTGTGCCTGTGCTTTGGGCTTGTTCTGGTGTATTGTGCATGTGCTGGTGCTTTGTGCTTGTTCTGGTGTATTGTGTGTGTGCCTGTGCTTTGTGCTTGTTCTGGTGTATTGTGTGTGTGCTGGTGCTTTGTGCTTGTTCTGGTGTATTGTGTTTGTGCTGGTGCTTTGTGCGTGTTCTGGTGTATTGTGTGTGTGCTGGTGCTTTGTGTGTGCTGGTGCTTTGTGCTTGTTCTCATGTATTGTGTGTGTGCTGGTGCTTTGTGCTTGTTCTCATGTATTGTGTGTGTGCTGGTGCTTTGTGCTTGTTCTGGTGTATTGTGTGTGTGTGCCTGTGCTTTGTGCGTGTGCTGAGTGCATTCTGGTACGGGCAACCTATGATTACTGTGACAGTCATGCAATGCTTGGCTCCTCCTGTGGGGGCACTGCAGGAAAAGCAAACAGTTGCAACCAAGTTCCTTCCCAGGATTTCAGCTGGTTGCTGCGGACACCATGTTATAGACGTATCACCTTGGTCCAATCGAAGAAATTAAGATTCTGGAGTCCTGGCGGCCAAAGCGGTTGTCACACAGATCTCCAGGAATCACATACAACTAAGAAATCTGGAGAATTTACTCCATGATCTTTATTTATCTGTCATGTATACCAGTGCTGTTCTCCTTGTCCCATAGTATATAGCGCTGCTGTGCAGGAGTCTAGTGCCCCTTGTCCTTCGGTATAAAGCACTGCTGTGCAGGAGTCCAGCGCTCCTTGTCCCATGGTATAAAGCACTGCTGTGCAGGAGTCCAGCGCTCCTTGTCCCATGGTATATAGCACTACTGTGCAGGAGTCCAGCGCTCCTTGTCCCATGGTATATAGCACTGATGTGCATGAGTCCAGCGCTCCTTGTCCCATGATATATAGCACTGCTGTGCAGGAGTCCTGCGCTCCTTGTCCCATGGTATATAGCACTGCTGTGCAGGAGTCCAGCGCTCCTTGTCCCATGGTATATAGCACTGCTGTGCAGGAGTCCAGCGCTCCTTGTCCCATGGTATATAGCACTACTGTGCAGGAGTCCAGCGCTCCTTGTCCCATGGTATAAAGCACTGCTGTGCAGGAGTCCAGCGCTCCTTGTCCCATGGTATATAGCACTGCTGTGCAGGAGGCCAGCGCTCCTTGTCCCATGGTATATAGCACTGCTATGCAAGAGTCCAGCGCTCCTTGTCCCATGGTATATAGCACTGCTGTGCAGGAGTCCAGCGCTCCTTGTCCCATGGTATAAAGCACTGCTGTGCAGGAGTCCAGCGCTCCTTGTCCCATGGTATATAGCACTGCTGTGCAGGAGTCCAGCGCTCCTTGTCCCATGGTATATAGCATTGCTGTGCAGGAGTCCAGCGCTCCTTGTTCCATGGTATATAGCACTGCTGTGCAGGAGTCTAGTGCCCCTTGTCCCTCGGTATAAAGCACTGTTGTGCAGGAGTCTAGTGCTCCTTGTCCCATGGTATAAAGCACTGCTGTGCAGAAGTCTAGTGCCCCTTGTCCCTCGGTATAAGGCACTGCTGTGCAGGAGTCCAGCGCTCCTTGTCCCATGGTATATAGCACTGCTGTTCAGGAGTGCAGCGCTCCTTGTCCCATGGTATATAGCACTGATGTGCAGGAGTCCAGCGCTCCTTGTCCCATGGTATATAGCACTGCTGTGCAGGAGTCCAGCGCTCCTTGTCCCATGGTATATAGCACTGCTGTGCAGGACTCCAGTGCTCCTTGTCCCATGGTATATAGCACTGCTGTGCAGGAGTCCAGCGCTCCTTGTCCAATGGTATATAGCACTGCTGTGCATGAGTCCAGCGCTCCTTGTTCCATGGTATATAGCACTGCTGTGCAGGAGTCTAGTGCCCCTTGTCCCTCGGTATAAAGCACTGCTGTGCAGGAGTCTAGTGCTCCTTGTCCCATGGTATATAGCACTGCTGTGCAGGAGTCTAGTGCCCCTTGTCCCTCGGTATAAAGCACTGCTGTGCAGGAGTCTAGTGCCCCTTGTCCCTCGGTATAAAGCACTGCTGTGCAGGAGTCTAGTGCTCCTTGTCCCATGGTATAAAGCACTGCTGTGCAGGAGACCAGTGCTCCTTGTCCCATGGTTTAAAGCACTGCTGTGCAGGAGTCCAGCGCTCCTTGTCCCATGGTATATAGCACTGCTGTGCAGGAGTCCAGCACTTCTTGTCCCATGGTATATAGCACTGATGTGCAGGAATCCAGCGCTCCTTGTCCCATGGTATATAGCACTGCTGTGCAGGAGTCCAGCGCTCCTTGTCCCATGGTATAAAGCACTGCTGTACAGGACTCCAGCGCTCCTTGTCCCATGGTATATAGCACTGATGTGCAGGAGTCCAGCACTCCTTGTCCCATGGTATATAGCACTGCTGTGCAGGAGTCCAGCGCTCCTTGTCCCAT
Source organism: Ranitomeya imitator (assembly GCF_032444005.1). Taxonomy (NCBI): domain Eukaryota; kingdom Metazoa; phylum Chordata; class Amphibia; order Anura; family Dendrobatidae; genus Ranitomeya; species Ranitomeya imitator. Next base: position 847,680,136 of record NC_091283.1, on the reverse strand, counting down.
GGTATATAGCACTGCTGTGCAGGAGTCCAGCGCTCCTTGTCCCATGGTATATAACACTCCCGTGCAGGAGTCTAGTGCCCCTTGTCCCTCGGTATAAAGCACTGCTGTGCAGGAATTTAGTGCCCCTTGTCCCTCGGTATAAAACACTGCTGTGCAGGAGTTTAGTGCTCCTTGTCCTTCGGTATAAAACACTGCTGTGCAGGAGTCCAGCGCTCCTTGTCCCTCGGTATAAAGCACTGCTGTGCAGGAGTCCAGCGCTCCTTGTCCCTCGGTATAAAACACTGCTGTGCAGGAATCTAGTGCCCCTTGTCCCTCGGTTTAAAGCACTGCTGTGCAGGAGTTTAGTGCTCCTTGTCCAATGGTATATAGCACTGCTGTGCAGGAGTCCAGCGCTCCTTGTCCCATGGTATATAGCACTGCTGTGCAGGAGTCCAGCGCTCCTTGTCCCTCGGTTTAAAGCACTGCTGTGCAGGAGTTTAGTGCTCCTTGTCCCTCGGTATAAAGCACTGCTGTGCAGGAGTTTAGTGCCCCTTGTCCCTCGGTATAAAGCACTGCTGTGCAGGAGGCCAGCGCTGCCTTCGCCGTCTTACTTGGCCCTCTGTCCTGTCCTGTGCACTGCTCCAGTCGCCTCGGTGCTGCAGAGTCCTGAGAACAGATCCGGGGAGTGAGAACATTTCAGCTTTATTGTTGGTACCAGTGAACGGCAGCGAATTGTCCGGTCTGTTGGTAAAACAATGAAGCCAAGATGAGGTTGATGGCTGACCTGCTGCAGTTCTCCATCGTCACCAGCAGGTGGCAGTGTGGGGGGGCAATGGATAAAGTAGTGTGGACCCCATTATAGTCAGATGTGGCCCTGAGCTGTAACGCCGCCTCCCTGCCTAATCCCTGTCCTTGTGCCTAGACCCGCGTGGGGCTCATCTTCTTAGCTGCATGTGTGACGTGTCCTGGATGTCGTGTGCTGGTTCCCTCCCGGCTTTCTGTGTAACTAGTGCTTCTCTAAATGTTTTTCCACATAGTCACTACCAGATGGCCATGTTCCCGTCATGAGAATGGATAGGGGAGTGTCAATGCCTAACATGCTGGAGCCTAAGGCAAGTGTGCATGTACCAGGTGGTGGGTCTGCACGGGGGGCACAGCACCTTGGTGGAGGATGGTTCCCTTGACTTTGGCTTTTTGGGTGCCGATAATTGTGGGCTTCTCTATTGGGGGAGGTCGGGTGGATGTCCTAAATCTGAAGTCTTCACTTTGGGGGTCCTGCAATCTACCTATCGGTCCCACTGGCCGCCATTGTGCTTTATGATGGAGACTCGCCATGGTTTGCACTCTCTTATGCTGCCCTCTATACGTTACGAGGGTGGTCTATTAGGTGGGTCTCCCGATGGGTCCTTGTGTCCCTCGCTGACACTTCTGTTCGCTTCTTTCTAGATTTACTCGTACGAGATGCTGTTGGTAACAAACCGAGGCCGCAACAAGATGCTGAGAGACGTGGACAGGACCAGACTGGAGGTAACGGGCATGGCCGTCCGCATATAATGCAGCGATCAGCGCCATCTCCTTACTGAGCTCCACGGCAAGGACCAAGCCTGGTCACCGATGGTGGAGCTGGGGTGTGCGGGATGACGCCTCTAGACAGGTCGTGACCCCTTGACGTCCATATTGGATTGTTATTAAGGGGGCGTCTTCCAGGAAGGGAGGACGTCATGGGATGATCTCCATCATCTGGAAGTCATCATCACAAACTCTATTGCCCAATCATATGAGCGGCGTCCAGGAGAGACCGAAACCCTGGACCGTGACCCCGAATCTGCTGCCATTAACACTTTCCTGACCAGAATGTGTGCTAAACATAGTGAACATTTCAGGGCACAATTCATCGTTTGCATTTTGTTTTTTCACTTTTCTTTCTTGTGAAATTCATTGACTTTTTTTTACACTCGATTCTTTTTATTTTATAATTTTTCTTGTTAGATCAAAAAGTTGCTTGTTCATCAAAAATATTGCAAAAATTTCAGACGTACATAAAATCACACGTGGACAAAATCTGCTCAAACTTTAAAAAACTTTAAAAAAGTAGCAAACTTCAAAAAAAAACAAAAAACTGCACCAACAATGGGAACAATGGGCAACACATAGAATAGACTTTAAAAATGGCGCAAATTAGGCGAACAATAAGACACAAATGTAAAACAGTCGAAAAACACCGGATAAAAAAGTGACTCGGGCTCTTCATTTGTGAGATCTGCCCCTCTGTCCGCCCTTCTGTCACGGCCTCGGCTTCACAGATCGGACGAGTATGGTGATCATTCTCCGCTGCCCCCACATCACTGCGTCTCTAAGCAGACGTACTGCACCGGGGTCCGGGAGCGTCGGTCTGTCCTCCAGCAGGTCCTAAGGCCAGACACTTCTGGACCCTGCAGCGGGGGGATTATGTGATAGGACGGGGATAATATGTATCATGTTATTGATTCTAGCTTCTCCCTTTATATGGGTTCCTGGGGGCTCCCTGGTTTCCCTCCCTGGGGGGTCCCCTGGTTTCCCTCCCTGGGGGTTCCCTGGTTTCCCTCCCTGGAGGTTCCCTGGTTTCCCTCCCTGGGGGTCCCCTGGTTTCCCTCCCTGGTTCCTGGGGGCCCCCTGGTTTCCCTCCCTGGGGGTCCCCTGGTTTCCCTCCCTGAGGGTCCCCTGGTTTCCCTCCCTGGGGGTCCCCTGGTTTCCCTCCCTGGGGGACCCCTGGTTTCCCTCCCTAGGTGCTCCCTGGTTTCCCTCCCTGGGGGTCCCCTGGTTTCCCTCCCTGGGGGGGTCCCCTGGTTTCCCTCCCTGGGTGCTCCCTGGTTTCCCTCCCTGGGGGTCCCCTGGTTTCCCTCCCTGGGTGCTCCCTGGTTTCCCTCCCTGGGGGTCCCCTGGTTTCCCTCTCTGGGGGTCCCCTGGCTTCTCTCCCTGGGGGTGTCCCCTGGTTGTGCTCCCTGGTTTCCCTCCCTGGGGGTCCTATGGTTGTGCTCCCTGGTTTCCCTCCCTGGGGGGGTCCCCTGGTTTCCCTCCTTGGGGGGGGGTCCCCTGGTTTCCCTCCCTGGGTGCTCCCTGGTTTCCCTCCCTGGGGGTCCCCTGGTTTCCCTCCCTGGGGGGGTCCCCTGGTTTCCCTCCCTGGGGGGTCCCCTGGTTTCCCTCCCTGGGGGGTCCCCTGGTTTCCCTCTCTGAGGGTCCCCTGGATTCCCTCCCTGGGGGGGTCCCCTGATTTCCCTTCCAGGGGGTCCCCTGGCTTCCCTCCCTGGGGGGGTCCCCTGATTTCCCTTCCTGGGGGTCCCCTGGTTTCCCTCCCTGGGGGTCCCCTGGTTTCCCTCCCTGGGGGGGTCCCCTGCTTTCCCTCCCTGGGTGCTCCCTGGTTTCCCTCCCTGGGGGTCCCCTGGCTTCCCTCCCTGGGGGGGGTCCCCTGGTTTCCCTCCCTGGGTGCTCCCTGGTTTCCCTCCCTGGGGGTCCCTTGGTTTCCCTCTCTGGGGGTCCCCTGGTTTCCCTCCCTGGGGGGGTCCCCTGGTTTCCCTCCCTGGGGGGGTCCCCTGGTTTTCCTCCCTGGGGGTCCCCTGGTTGTGCTCCCTGGTTTCCCTCCCTGGGGGTCCCCTGGTTTCCCTCCCTGGTTTCCCTCCCTGGGGGGGGTCCCCTGGTTTCCCTCTCTGAGGGTCCCCTGGTTTCCCTTCCTGGGGGTCCCCTGGTTTCCCTCCCTGGGTGCTCCCTGGTTTCCCTCCCTGGGGGTCCCCTGGTTTCCCTCTCTGGGGGTCCCCTGGCTTCTCTCCCTGGGGGTGTCCCCTGGTTGTGCTCCCTGGTTTCCCTCCCTGGGGGTCCTATGGTTGTGCTCCCTGGTTTCCCTCCCTGGGGGGGTCCCCTGGTTTCCCTCCTTGGGGGGGGGTCCCCTGGTTTCCCTCCCTGGGTGCTCCCTGGTTTCCCTCCCTGGGGGTCCCCTGGTTTCCCTCCCTGGGGGGTCCCCTGGTTTCCCTCCCTGGGGGGTCCCCTGGTTTCCCTCCCTGGGGGGTCCCCTAGTTTCCCTCTCTGAGGGTCCCCTGGATTCCCTCCCTGGGGGGGTCCCCTGATTTCCCTTCCAGGGGGTCCCCTGGCTTCCCTCCCTGGGGGGGTCCCCTGATTTCCCTTCCTGGGGGTCCCCTGGTTTCCCTCCCTGGGGGTCCCCTGGTTTCCCTCCCTGGGGGTCCCCTGGTTTCCCTCCCTGGGGGGGTCCCCTGCTTTCCCTCCCTGGGTGCTCCCTGGTTTCCCTCCCTGGGGGTCCCCTGGCTTCCCTCCCTGGGGGGGGTCCCCTGGTTTCCCTCCCTGGGTGCTCCCTGGTTTCCCTCCCTGGGGGTCCCTTGGTTTCCCTCTCTGGGGGTCCCCTGGTTTCCCTCCCTGGGGGGGTCCCCTGGTTTCCCTCCCTGGGGGGGTCCCCTGGTTTTCCTCCCTGGGGGTCCCCTGGTTGTGCTCCCTGGTTTCCCTCCCTGGGGGTCCCCTGGTTTCCCTCCCTGGGTGCTCCCTGGTTTCCCTCCCTGGGGGGGGTCCCCTGGTTTCCCTCTCTGAGGGTCCCCTGGTTTCCCTTCCTGGGGGTCCCCTGGTTTCCCTCCCTGGTCTTTGTGTTTCGTGTCTGCTGATTCTCGCCACGTTCTAATATAAGCACTCATGTCTGCCATCGCGCCTTCCTAAGGAAAAACTCCTATAGCTGAGCGTCATCATAGATTCCACCGTCCCGGATGTAGCGGGACGGGCCCAATTTGAGGGGGCTGCCCCGAGAGACCAGGGCCGTGTTCCCATGTCCTCATACTCTGTGTGATGACTTCTTTCTGGTGATTCTTAGACAGTGTTCACATGTAGGGTAAATGCTGCGTTTTTTCTGCAGCAGTTTTTTTTTTTTTTTTTTGCACATAACTTCTGCTGTTTCACTGTCCAAGCAAAGCGGATGTGATTTCATGAGAATTGCGCCCCCTGTGGTCTAAAGACGCCACTGAACTGTGCGGTTGGGTGATTTTTTTTTACTCGTGTCTTCTATGTGGAGCTTAAATAAAACGCAGGTAAAGAGCTGCAGATACTTTATCAAGTGCAGAAATGAAGCTTTTCTGTAACATAAGAGCACATGACCCGTCAGGGTATAAGGTAGTGTCGCTCCAGGGAGGTCGACACGTTTGGGGGCCTCATGGTTTTTCCATCTTTCTGTATAAGTTGGGAGGATTGCGCTGAAGCTGACACCTCGCTGCATCCGACACCGTCAGGGTGAGCAGCAAACGTGGCCGTTTAACCCCCTAGACCCCAGTATAAAGTACAATGTGTCACACAAAAACAGCCCCCGGATCACTGGGATCCTTGGCGTCTCCAGAGTTATTGGTGCATAAAGTGACACATGGGGTTGGTGACTAAGGCGTTAAACTCCCCATCTTCTAATATGGGATGAAGTCAATGACGGGCACCCAGCGCCCCCCACGTGGCACCGCCGAGGGCCGCTCTCTCCTGGTCCTGCTCTTGGGGGTCAGTGTCTGTTGCTATAGCGATGAGGACAGGGCAAGAAGCCACGGATTGGGGATCGTTCTGTATGAAGGTGTCATGTGACTAACGCTGCGTTTCCCCTTCTCTCACCAGCGCCATTTGGCACCTGAAGTTTTTCACGATCTTTTTAAAATGACGATCCAAGAATTTGACAAGTTGCCTCTGTGGAGACGCAATGATCTGAAGAAGCGTGCCCGGCTGTTCTGAGCGGCTGCCGTCACCGGCGTTCTAGGAAGCAATCCAATACTGCGCCCCCTTGTGGCGGGGCGGTGCGAGTGCTCAGGGCGGTGGTGTGGAAGCTCCACCGCTGATTTTTGGTGTGCCATTGGACTATGAAGAGCGAGCTGAATGCAACTGCCTGGCAATGTCTGCCTCCCGGGTCCCAATGTAAGAGGGGTGCGCGAGCCGCCTGCGTGATTCGTATGTTGTGTGTAGGAGAATGTAAGGATGGCGCCGTGTGGCTCCGCCGGGCTCCTCTGATTAGGCTTTGATAGGTTCTTGTGCCAGGAGCCGGCTCCGCGCTATAACCACATTCCCTAGAACGGCTTGGACTGTCCCGAAATTGGATTTTAGCTGAATTCCCGCCGGCCCCTGTTTCTGTTCGGCAGCGCAGGGGCAGAGTCAGTCTCCTGGAGTGGTCACCTCACTCACTTATATAGGAATCGTTCACTCCCACATGGCGCTATATCAGGCCTGTGCCGTATTTATTAACCATTGCTTTACTTTCTCTTTGTTTCGGGCATTCCGCTGCTTCATATAGGACACAAGACCCCGATGTCCCCCTCTCAGGGCCTATAGATACTGCTGTGCGGAGGCTGGAGCAATAGTAACATTGTTTCCATAGCGATTAATGAACATTGTATCAATCCTCCGGTGACATTGTATCCATCCCCTGGTCAGTCTCTACAAATGAGCATGTGAGGGGCCCCTGGTGGTGCGGTCTCTGAAGGTGGGGTGCAGTGGAGGGTCACCCTGCTTGGCCCCTGCTTCTGCCTTGGTGGGACGGTTGGTTTCTCTTGTAGCTTCTGGTTGGAGAGCGGCTCTCGAGGTTCAGGTTTTCTCTTGACATTTATCATCCTCGGCACCTACGTGTCCCCCACACATAGACAATCGGGGAGGACTGGATCGGACGGGGCGGTGACCTGCTGAGATCCAACATGACGCCGCTTATCTCTGATCATTAACCATTTAGGATATAACTGGATTTCACATATCAGGTGTATTACAGGATGAACGTACGAACATGTGTGTATGAACCCACCTCCCCATCCCCACGCCATAGCTGCAGGAGCCCCCAAATCCTGCAGTGGTGCTCTCCTGTAGGGCTGATCCGTCAGTATCGAGACCCTCATGTATATCTGTACAATCCTCAATAAAGCAAATACTACAGAAACCTCCGGCCTGGTGTAATATGTGTAATATATGTGTGCGAGTCTATCTCCTATATACTGTATATGTGCAGCTGGTATAACCTGGGCATCTCCTGTATATAATTATATGTACAGCTGGTATAACCTGGGCATCTCCTGTATATAATTATATATGTACAGCTGGTATAACCTGGGTATCTCCTGTATATAATTATACATGTACAACCGGTATAACCTGGGTATCTCCTGTATATAATTATATATGTACAGCCGGTATAACCTGGGTATCTCCTATATATAATTATATATGTACAGCCAATATAACCTGGGTATCTCCTGTATATAATTATATATGTACAGCTGGTGTAACCTGGGCATCTCCTGTATATAATTATATATGTACAGCTGGTATAACCTGGGCATCTCATGTATATATTTATACATGTACAGCTGGTATAACCTGGGCATCTCCTGTATATAATTATATATGTACAGCTGGTGTAACCTGGGCATCTCCTGTATATAATTATATATGTACAGCTGGTATAACCTGGGCATCTCATGTATATATTTATACATGTACAGCTGGTATAACCTGGGCATCTCCTGTATATAATTATATAGGTACAGCCGGTATAACCTTGGGCATCTCCTGTATATAATTATATATGTACAGCTGGTATAACCTGGGCATCTCATGTATATATTTATACATGTACAGCCGGTATAACCTGGGCATCTCCTGTATATAATTATACATGTACAGCCGGTATAACCTGGGTATCTCCTGTATACAATTATATATGAACAGCCGGTATAACGTGGGTATCTCCTGTATATAATTATATATGTACAGCTTGTATAACCTGGGTATCTTCTGTATATAATTATATATGTACAGCTGGTATAACCTGGGCATCTCCTGTTGCTAATTATATATGAACAGCCGGTATAACCTGGGTATCTCCTGTATATAATTATATATGTACAGCCGATATAACCGGAGTATGTCCTGTATATAATTATATATGTACAGCCAGTATAACCTGAGCATCTCCTGTATATAATTATATATGTACAGCGGGTATAACCTGGGTATCTCCTGTTGTGAGGATAATGTATGATATAAGTTTAGTTTCTCTTGCCTGTTAGCACCACACTGTGGGCGTTGACCCCCCCTCCCCCTTTACTTCAGGGTTTAGCTTTTCTTTTCAATGGATGTAGAAAAGCTTTTATTGCTTCTTGCTGCAAATTCCTGACTTTCAGCTCCCAAACCCCTCATGCCCCTCCCAAAAGAATTTTTACGATCGCTGGTGTTGGCTCAAACCTTTCTCAAGCAGGAACTGGTCTGATTTCCTTCTTTAAAGGCAAGAAGTCCTTTGTTCCATTATAGTGAGAGATTGGGCCAGCGGTTTAGGCTAGGAAAATAATACGTCCAGTTTGTGAATCTCCATCGACGCATCTATCAGCCACGGTAAGCGCGGGCTTCTAGTTCCAACAGGGACAGAGTATGTATTTCTCTGAAACTATGCATCCCATCAAGCCCAAATTTGGTCTCATTAGAACGCCAATGTTAATACAAGATGAATGCTGGGTGTGTTATGATTCTGACATGTTCTGTAGCGGAGAAACAGGCATTAGACAAACTTGTGTTAAATTTAGTAAGACTGAAGAGATAGGAGGGTCTGAGGAAACCAGCCCTGTTAGTGATGTCACGAGGCTGTGGTGATTTAAGTGACTCCACTTTACCCAGCCTTCAGAGTCAGTCTGAGCCTTACCAGAGGAGCCCTCACTGTCAAACCTGATGCATTGGGACATTTGAGAGCTCCGCCCACTAGCCTGGTTCTGCCTGCCATGATCTGAACACATGACACATGTAAGTGTTAATTTCTCATTTAACCCCTGTTATTTTATAATTACCCTTGTACATATTTTCAATTGCCTCATATTGTAACATCTTTATAGAACTTTTTATAAACACTGCCTTAAATCTTTTATGGAGTATAATATTTAAAATACTAGGTTCGTTCTTCTGCTCTAAAACGTACCCTAAGTCTTCTGAAGGGAATTACGCTACTGTTTTGGGTTAGCTTCGGAGCCGTTTAAACGAAGCTGGTGGCAGCATACCGTGTGCTGTGCCTTTGGGTGTCATTGTAGCGACTGCAGCGTTGATAATTATTGTTCCTGCCTGAGTGGGAGTAGTTTATCGCGTCGCTGCAGAGTGCCCAATAGCCAGTACATAGCAGGCAGACATTCTGGCGACTAATTACCCTAGGTGCAGTACCTAATCTGACCTGAGGGTAAGGGGGGCGCCAGAGAGCTGCAAGTTCAAGCAGAACTGTGAAGCGGGATATACATAAATCCCTGCAGTTCGTGGTATATTGAAGAGCAGTGGGATAAATGGAATAAGCCCCTGCTGTAAACTAAGAGGTCCATAGCCTTGTGTGTGTTTTTTCATCACATTGTAGCAGTGGAGGGATAACTAAGATAAGCCCCCCTGCACATTTGATAGCCGTCTGTTGGCCTAAAGTCACCCCGATCCGTGACGTGGGGGTGACGGTCACGGTGTGAATCGTGACACCTGTATATGATTATATATGTACAGCTGGTATAACCTGAGCATCTCCTGTATATAATTATATATGTACTGTACAGCTAGTATAACCTGGGCATCTCCTGTATATAATTATATGGCGCTATAACAATAAATAATAATATATGTACAGCTGGTACAACCTGGGTATCTCCTGTATATAATTATATATATACAGCCGGTATAACCTGAGTATCTCCTGTATATAATTATACATGTACAGCCGGTATAACCTGGGTATCTCCTGTATATAATTATATATATACAGCTGGTATAACCTGAGTATCTCCTGTATATAATTATACATGTACAGCCGGTATAACCTGGGTATCTCCTGTATATAATTATACATGTACAGCCGGTATAACCTGGGTATCTCCTGTATATAATTATACATGTACAGCCGGTATAACCTGAGCATCTCCAGTGATGTCATGATGGGTTATGCTCAGACGTTTCCTCATTCTGGAGCCTTTCGGTTGTGGTCTGCTCCTTTGAACAGCCAGTGACCACCAGTCGCACCACTTGTTTTTCGGTTTCGCTCCTTTCTCGTCTGTCCTGCCCGGTGACCTCAATCTGCTGGATGAAATCCCCTGCACAGGTTGTAATAATATCCATATTGGTCTCGACGCTCCCAGATCCAGGCAGGAGATTATAACTTCTGCTCATCTGCAGCCAAAACAAACCGTCAGTAAAGATGTTTCCAATAATCTTTGTTTTCAGGACACATTTTTCGCACAGATGAAGGATCTGAGGCCGTACTTTCCCTTTGATGCGTCTGCGGTGTGTTCCTCTTTAAGAATCCTGTGATGGGAAGAATAACAAAAGTGTTACATTGTTGCCATAAAGTAACCTGCAGTCCTGCTCCCTTATAGGTGGGGCTGGACATACCACATGCACAGTCAGGGCTCGGAGCTGCACCTGCTGCCCCTAATTCCTTACCCCCTGAAAATCCTCTACAATAAAACATCAAAACATTCATCATGGCAAAACATCTGACCAATCACAGCACCAGACTCTGAGCCAGGACTCGCCCGCCCGCTCACTACAATCCACAACCGGACCTGTGAATGAGCGAACCCCACGGACTCTGTGTCCTCCATCGACCCCAGCAGGCAGTCGCCAGTGGCTTCTGACCAAACGTCCTGGTGGCCCAAATCATCATGTTTTTAGGAGGCTGCGGTTTGTTAGCGCCGTGTCGCAAAGCTTGTGGCTTTCTTGTAGACTTACACAGCTCGGGTGCTCCTGGCCCTTAATCGTAGGTTCAGCTGTGCCCGAGATGTGTCTGCCATCTCTGCATCTCCCGTCTGTCAAATCACATGGGATATATGTGTTTTTAATCTGAAGAAATAAATACAAGGTTTTAATTCATTTTGGACGATAACTTTTGTTTTTCCTTTCTATAGCGGGCAGCCGTGCAGCAAGGCGGGTGCAGCTGAGCGGAATATTCTGTCCCTCCATGACCAAGAGCAAAACCCAACTATGTAGAGCAGTGTTTCCCAAACTCCAGTCCTCACGGACCCCACGGGTCATGTTTTCAGGATTTAGTATTGCGCAAGTAGTGGAAGTATCATCAAGGCATCAGGAATTGTCTCACCTGTGCAACACTATGGAAATCCTGAAAACATGACCCGTGGGGTCCGTGAGGACTGGAGTTTGGGAAATACTGATGTAGAGAAAAGTATCTGGTCGCCGTCATAATGACTGACTTCAGGCTTCTCTTTCAGTCCATTGCCCCTGGTGTATAAAGTTAGGGCACTGTAGGGGATGGATGTTACCCATCAGGGGCAATGGGGCCTGAGTGTGTGGAATTTGGCCCCATTGCCTAAAGTGTATGTCATGTGACCAACTGATTGCATCGATAACACCATGGAATCCTGACAGTGAGCGCATCCTACGATGTCAAGATCAAGAAGTCCACAGTCACATAAATCACCACAGGCTTTCCTCATGAATGTAAAACAATCAAAGAGGAGACTGGTAAGTATTCCATGTGTGTATATATATATATATATATATATATATATATATATGTACATATACATACAGCCAGCTCTGGCAAAAATGAAGAGACCACTGCCCAGTTTTATAAAAATCTGCTTAAGTGAGGAAAAGAAGGGCTCAGCTCTGGCTTTACTAGCAGAGGGACACAGTGAGCGTCATTTTGCCTCCATCCTTAAAATTTCTGAGACGGCAGTCCATTACAAGAAGGTCAAGCAGTAGATATTGGGGACAACAAAGCTACAGACCGTCAGAGGGTGAAAATGACTCTCCACTGACCGGGATGACCGTCATCTTATTCGAATGTCACTCAGCAACCGCAGGATGACATCAAGTGACCTACAAAAGAAATGGCAAATGGCAGCTGGGGTGAAGAGCACGGCAAGAACAATTCTTAACAGGCTCCTAGAGGCAGGACTCAAGTCATGTAAAGCTAGAAAAAAGCCTTTCATCAATTAGAAGCAAAGGAGAGCCAGGCTGAAGACTGCCAAAGACCATAAGGATTGGACCATAGAGGACTGGAGGAAGGTAATCTTCTCTGATGAGTCTAATTTTCAGCTTTGCCCAGGACGGAGACCTGGAGAGGCGTGTACAAGCCACAATGTCTCACACCCACTGTGAAATTTGGTGGAGGATCGGTGATGATCTGGGGAGGCTTCAGCAAGGCTGGAATTGGGCAGGTTAATCTTTGCGAAGGACGTATGAATCAATCCGCATACAAGGTTATCCTGGAAAAACAGCTGCTTCCTTCTGCTCAGGCAATGTTCCCCAACTCCGAGGACTGGTTTCTCCAGCAGGACAATGCGCCATGACACACAGCTGGGTCAATCAAGGTGTGGATGAAGGACCACCAAATCACATCCCTGTCATGGCCGCCCAATGTCAAGACCTGAACCCACTGAAAACCTCTGGAATGTTATCCGGAGGAAGATGGATATTCACAAGCCATCAAACAGAGAAGAACTGCTGACATTATTGTACCAGGAGAGGCATAAGGTCACCCAGGAGCCGTGTGAGAGACTGGTGGAAAGCTGCCAAGACGCAGGAAAGCCGGGATTAACAATCATGGTTATTCCACACAATATTGATTTCTGAACTCTTCCTGGGGTAAAACATTAGTATTGTTGTTTCTAAATTATTATGAACTTGTTTTTTGCATTAAGGTCTGCAAGCAATGCATTTTTTGTTATTTTAACCATTTCTCACTTTCAGAAAATAAATACAAAATGTATTGCTTGGAACTTCGGAGACATGTCATAAGTTTATAGAATAAAAGAACAATTTACATTTTACTAAAGAGAAAAATCAGACAAACTGAACATTTTGCAGTAGTCTCTTAATTTTTGCCAGAGCTGTATATATATATACAGGGTGGGCCATTTGTATGGATACACCTAAATATAATGGGAATGGTTGGTGATATCAACTTCCTGTTTGTGGCACATTAGTATATGGGAGGGGAAAACTTTTCAAGATGGGTGGGGATCATGGTGGCCATTTTGAAGTTGGCCATTTTGGATCCAACTTTATTTTTTCCAATGGGAAAAGGGTCATGTGACACATCAAAATTATTGAGAATTTCACAAGAAAAACAATGGTGTGCTTGGATTTAACATAACTTTCATTAGTTATTTACAAGTTAATGACCACTTATAAAATGTGTTCAAAGTGCTGCCCATTGTGTTGGATTGTCAACCCAACCCTCTTCTCCTACTCTTGACACACTGATAGCAACACCGCAGAAGAAATGCGAGCACAGGCTTCCAGTATCCGTTGTTTCAGAAGCTGCACATTTCGTATCTCCACAGCATAGACAATTGCCTTCAGATGACCTCAAAGATAAAAGTCTAAGGGGCCCAGATTGGGAGACCTTGGTGGCCATTCAACTGGCCCATGACGACCAATCCACTTTCCAGGAACCTTCATGTAGGAATGCTCAGACCTGACACCCAAGATGGTGCACCACCACCACAGTCTCAAACATTACTATTAGTAACACGCTACGCCGTCATGGAGTAAAATCTTGCAGGGCAGACAAGGTCCTCCTGCTCACACCAGAACAGGTCTGGGCCAGTTTGAATTTCGCCAATGACCATCTGGATGATCTAAAGGAGGCATGGGAGAAGGTCATGTAGTCAGAGGAGACCAAAATAGAACTTTTTGGCATCTATTCCACTCGCCATGTTTAGAGAATGAAGAAGAAGGATGAGTACAACCCCAAGAACACCGTGCCAACTGTGAAGCGTGATGGGGAAACATCATACTTTGAGGTGCTTTTCTGCAAAGGGAACAGAACGACTGCATCGTATTGAAGGATGAATGGGGTCATTTATTGTGAGATTTTGGCCAACAATCTCCTTTCCTCAGTAAGAGCATTGAAGATGGGTCGTGTCTGGGTCTTCCAGTATGACAATGACCCGAAAACACACAGCCAGGACAACTAAGGAGTGGATCAGTAAGAAGCATTTCAAGATCCTGGAGGGGCCTAGCCAGTCTCCAGACCTGAACCCAATAAAAAATCTTTAGAGGAAGCTGAAACTCAATGTTACCCAGAAACAACCCTGAAACCTGAAAGATCTGGAGAAGATCTGTATGGAGGAGGGGGCCAATATCCCTGCTGCAGTGTGTGCAAACCTGGTCAGGAACCACAGGGAACATCTGACCTCTGTAACTGCAAACAAAGTTTAATGGACCAAATATTAAATTCTGTTTTTCTATTGTATCAAATACTTATTTCAGGCAATACAATTCTAATTAATTAAGGAAAAAATCCTACAAAGTGATGTTCTGGAATTAATTTTTAAATTCAGTGTCTCACAGGTGAAGTGTACCTACGATAAAATTACAGACCTCTCCATTCTTTGTAGGGGGGAAACTTGCAAAATCGGCAGAGTATCAAATCCTTTTTTCCCCCACAGTATGTATACATATATGTAATCTACAATGTGTGTGCATGTGTCTGTATGTATGTGCTCTGTGTACACATACTGTATATGCATGTGCTCTGTGTACACGTGTGTGTTTCATGTGCATATACATGTGTGTGTGTATGTAGCATTCTTATTTATAAATCCCATCAGTACACACGACAGATCATAGGTGTAAACATGTTGGCAATTGTCCAATGACCGAGTAAAATGCTACCTATTCATCAGGTGATTGGATTGTTTATGGCTAAACAGAAATCATTGTTCTCTGCAGTACGTCGCCCGGTGTCAGTTGCACATGTGCTGTGATAATATGATCTCTATGGGGACAGATTGATCTACTCAGGGCCGGACTGGCCATCTGGAAATTCTGGCAAATGCCAGAAGGGCCTGTCTGGTCATGGGCCACCTTGTCTGCTACGTTGATAACAGAACTGTTGTGTTCAAGACACCCATACTGCTAAGAGTTGTGACGGAGGTATCATTAGAAATATTGGTCTTGTATTAAATCTTCCTTTCCTCCATCCAGGGTAATATTAGTAATATATCCCATCTGGTTCATGGGGACGGGAACAACATGGGCCTGTGTGATTTCAAATGCCAGGACTGAATTTCAGCCCCAGTCCGTACCTAGATCTACTAGTGATTGTTCTGTCACCATCATTATTCTTCATGCTTTGTGTGGAGACACGGGGGTCAGTGGGTGCCCAGGTCCTCTAGCCGAAACTGCATGGACCAGGGATCATCCCACCGAACGGCTGGTCTCATTTTACTCTGGGCGTAATATTGCTTAGACTGCTCAGACAACAAAGGGTGAGGGTAAAACTGTGGCAATACTTTATTGAACCACAAAACAGGCAAATAACATATAGAACAGTCCCATCAAAATACCGAAGATGGTGCACATTACAGAGAGGAGATAAAGACAAGCTTGGGAAGCTGACAGTCCATTGAGGTATAAGGCCAGGTGACTGGAGGGTCACAACCTGGCTTCTCTGAACATCTCCATGGAGCTAAGTGACTGGTGGGTCCAAATCCTGGCTTTCTCCAAACATATCCATGGGGCTCAGGTAACCGGTGGGTCCAAATCCTGACTACACCAAATGGACCCATAGTTCAGTGTTGGTCAATGGAGCATATATGTATTTCAGCTGGGGTCATAAGCTGACATCCTGTAGAATGACAAATCTGTGTCTCTCATGATGGAGGCATGATGTCTTGGCTGCTGTCTTGCAAAGAGTCTCTAGTTCTTTGGATTGTTGAATATGTTAGCACTATATAAAAATAAAGAGAATATTATTATTGTTATATCCTCTTTTTATAGTTAACAACTGTCCTTCAAACTAGGATTCACAGGAAAAGAGGAAGAATGATGATATCAACTTGCATTGTTTAATTATTTAATCTATCGTATATACTCGAGTATAAGCCGAGATATTCAGCCCAAATTTTTTCGGTCATGGTCGGCGGGTGAGGGGGAGAGAGGACTGTCGCATACTCACCTGCTTCCGGCGCTCCTGGCGCTGTCCCTGCCTGTCCCATGGTCTTCAGGTGCCGCAGCTCTTCCTCTGTTCAGCGGTCACGTGGTACCGCTCATTAAAGTTATGAATATGGACTCCACTCCCATAGGGGTGGAGCCGCATATTCATTCCTATAATAATAAATAATAATAATCTTTATTTTTATATAGCGCTAACATATTCCGCAGCGCTTTACATTTTGCACACATTATCATCACTGTCCCCGATGAGGCTCACAATCTAAATTCCCTATCTGTATGTCTTTGGAATGATGAGCTGTGCCAGTGACCGCTGACAGAGGAAGACGCTGCAGTGCCCGGAGACCATCTGTCCGGGAGAAGGAGCCAGGGACGCCGGGAGCAGGTGAGTATTTCATATTTACCTGTCCACGTTCCAGCTGCCGGGCGCCGCTCCGTCTTCCCGTCCTCTTGCTGTGACTGTTCAGGTCAGAGGGCGCGATGACGTGTTAGTGTGCGCGCCACCCTCTGCCTGAACAGTCAGTGCGGAGAGACGGGATGCTGAGGAGCTGCGGGCAGCAAAAGAGGGGAGTATGTCATTTTTTTTTTCTTTATTGCAGCAGCAGCATTAAATGTGGCACAGCTTTAAATGGAGTATCTATGGGGCAATAATGAACGGTATAGAGCATTATTGTCACGCCATTAGCGGCATTAAAGGGGCAGGACGGCGTACTGGGACCCGCACCTGTCCCTACCACTTTAATGGGGCCCTGGCTTTCCCTTATCTCGGGAGTACCTATGATGGTTAGGAGGCCCGAGCCGCCAGCGTATCCCTGTCTCCTGTGCAGGCCCTAACAGTGGCCCCCTCTCCCCCCAAAGGAGGTGGACTGCACCAGTGTAATAATACAACAAATAACAGGGTAAACAGACAAGGTAACTAAAAGTCTCAAACTCACCAAATGCTCACACAACCACAGAGGAAACACAGAGAAGGGAAGAGAAGGAATAAACTAGGAAGGAAAACAGGTTAAACATGCAACAAAAACCGCAGACACCAATCTCTGTAAATAAACCTCCAACACAAACACTATGCTCCTTCAACCTCCAAGCCAGGCAGTAGAACTGATCACTGACAATAGCTGAAGTCAGGACTGGGTCTATATAGAGGATCAGATTACAAAATCCACTTCAGCTGAGAGAGACCCTGCTCTCAGCAATAAGGTTAACTCCTGCACTGCTGGCACAAAGCAGCCAGATCAGAATATAGGTGAAAAGCTTCTGTTCACTGTGTGTGAACGAGGCCCAGAGCGCTGCGGTTCTCTGGAACCTCTCTGTCGCGGTAGCCCTGTGACAATTATATGTGGCACAGTGTTATATGGAGCATCTATGGGGCAATAATGAACGTCATGGAGCATTATATGTTGAACAGCTTTATATGCAGCATCTATGGGGCAGTAATGAATGGTATGGAGCATGATATGTGGCACAGCTTTATATGGAGCATCTATGGGGCAATAATGAACAGTATGGAGCATTATATGTGGCACAGCTTTATATGGAGCATCTATGGGGCAATAATGAATGGTATGGAGCATTATATGTGGCACAGTTTTATATGGAGCATCTTACGGGGCCATAATGAACTGCATGAAGCATTATATGGGGCACATTGTTATATGGAGCATCTATGGGGCCATAATCAACTGTATGTAGCATTATACGTGGCACATTTTTATATGGAGCATCTATGGGCCCATAATGAACTGCATGGAGCATTATATGTGGCACATTTGTATATGGAGCATTTTATGGGGCGTATTTTAATATGGAGCATCTTATGGGGCCATCATGAACTGTATGGAGCATTATATGGGGCTCCTGATTCAATATGGATATTCAAAAACACTTAACTTACTGATGTCTCAATTAATTTTACTTTTATTGGTATCTATTTTTATTTTTGAAATTTACGAGTAGCTGCTGCATTTTCCACCCTAGGCTTATACTTGAGTCACTACGTTTTCCCAGTTTTTTTGTGGCAAAATTAGGAGGGTCGGCTTATACTCGAGTATATACGGGTATTTGCATAGTTTTTCCTCCTTTTTTGCAAGTCAACAAGCTAGCTGGCCTGGACAATGTGTAACCAACATATCAACAAATATCATTGTTCAATTATCCTGAGTCTCTAGTCATCCAGGATAACAGCACAATATGTCACAACAAATGTCTTACAATTCAATATTACAGGTTGCAGGAACAGTCTGTTTTCTTGACCAACCAGAAACACATAAATTCAAAAGTCAACATATAGATAATAGTGTATTCTCCCTGGCTTGCTAAAAATAGACTTCTAGTTAATTAAGATAAAATGCTGTGTCGTCACAGTGTGTAATGAGGTCGGGAAACAAAAGCCGAATGACTTCAATATTGTTGATCACGCTCATTTGACGGCCTGAACACCGTGCATGTAAATAAAACCGAACTTTTACCCAGGACCCCACTTGTCTAACACCGGCCCTGCCTGTATGATAATCTGAGTCCAGGCATTTAATCTGTGGCCTGTGATCGGTTGCATGAAGTTCCCCAACAAAAAGTGCAAATTCTGAAGGAAATGTCTAGAATTAATGAATGAATGAAGTCTTACATGGCGGCCGAGATGTGGGAGCACGAACAATTCCACCATTTATCCGGGAAAGACGATGAAAGGAGGATTAGACTGTGAGCAACAAGACAAGAATGTAACGGAGCCGACAGCACAGAGACCGATAACTGCGTCATCATATTAGATCAGTGATGTCACAGGGGCCGGGATCTGAGGCCAAATCTCTACACTTTTCTTTGGAGTGTAACATCTGCTGTTCTCTGGTATCTGCTAGTGTTTGCTGCAATGTCTCAGATGACCTCGGCCGTGGTGATTATGTATGCAGCCCTCACGTCAGGTGACGTTTTTCTATATTTTGATCTTCCTTATTTTGCAGTCCGGTCCTCATACACATTCATTAGGATGCTTAAAAGGAATGTTCTGGAAGAAATTCCTCCTTCTGTGTAAAGTATGTTATGGCTTGCATTAATAATCAGCAAAATTAAAATAGGTCTTAAAGGGGAAGAACATCTAAATCTTCTCACTATTCAATAGACAATTTATATTTAACTTAAACAATACTGCCCCCTATGTACAAGAATATAACTAATATAATACTGAAAAAATACTACAAAAGGGGTTAGTGTCTGCTCACCACCTCCTAGAGTGCACGGATCCTGCTGTGCAGCAAGTTTTTCAGAACTTGAAAGAAATAAGTCCAGCGCTGGACTTATTTCTTTCAAGTATTATAATACTGCTCCTATGTACAAGAACATAACTACTATAATACTGCTCCTATGTACAAGAACATAACTACTATAATACTGCTCCTATGTACAAGAATATAACTACTATAATACTGCCCCTATATAGAAGAATATAACTACTATAATACTGCTCCTATGTACAAGAATATAACTATTATAATACTGCCCCTATGTACAAGAATATAACTACTATAATACTGCTCCTATGTACAAGAATATAACTATTATAATACTGCCCCTATGTACAAGAATATAACTACTATAATACTGCCCCTATATACAAAAATATAACTACTATTATACTGCCTCTATGTACAAGAATATAACTACTATAATACTGCCCCCATGTACAAGAATATAACTACTATAATACTGCTCCTATGTACAAGAATATACCTACTATAATACTGCCCCTATATAGAAGAATATAACTACTATAATACTGCTCCTATGTACAAGAATATAACTATTATAATACTGCCCCTATGTACAAGAATATAACTACTATAATACTGCTCCTATGTACAAGACTATAACTACTATAATACTGCTCCTATGTACAAGAATATAACTACTATAATACTGCTCCTATGTACTAGAATATAACTACTATAATACTGCCTCCTATGTACAAGAATATAACTACTACAGGTTTCTGCTAATAACCAAGAAAAATTATCTTTCACAATTGGTGCAGAATCCAACCAGAGGAGCAGCACTTTTAGACCTAATACTATCTAATAGACCTGACAGAATAACAAATCTGCAGGTGGTTGGGCATCTAGGAAATAGCGACCACAATATTGTGCAGTTTCACCTGTCTTTCACTAGGGGGACTTGTCAGGGAGCCACAAAAACGCTGAACTTTAGGAAGGCAAAGTTTGACCAGCTTAGAGATGCCCTTAATCTGGTAGACTGGGACAATATCCTCAGAAATAAGAATACAGATAATAAATGGGAAATGTTTAAGAACATCCTAAATAGGCAGTGTAAGCGGTTTATACCTTGTGGGAATAAAAGGACTAGAAATAGGAAAAACCCAATGTGGCTAAACAAAGAAGTAAGACAGGCAATTAACAGTAAAAAGAAAGCATTTGCACTACTAAAGCAGGATGGCACCATTGAAGCTCTAAAAAACTATAGGGAGAAAAATACTTTATCTAAAAAACTAATTAAAGCTGCCAAAAAGGAAACAGAGAAGCACATTGCTAAGGAGAGTAAAACTAATCCCAAACTGTTCTTCAACTATATCAATAGTAAAAGAATAAAAACTGAAAATGTAGGCCCCTTAAAAAATAGTGAGGAAAGAATGGTTGTAGATGACGAGGAAAAAGCTAACATATTAAACACCTTCTTCTCCACGGTATTCACGGTGGAAAATGAAATGCTAGGTGAAATCCCAAGAAACAATGAAAACCCTATATTAAGGGTCACCAATCTAACCCAAGAAGAGGTGCGAAACCGGCTAAATAAGATTAAAATAGATAAATCTCCGGGTCCGGATGGCATACACCCACGAGTACTAAGAGAACTAAGTAATGTAATAGATAAACCATTATTTCTTATTTTTAGGGACTCTATAGCGACAGGGTCTGTTCCGCAGGACTGGCGCATAGCAAATGTGGTGCCAATATTCAAAAAGGGCTCTAAAAGTGAACCTGGAAATTATAGTCCAGTAAGTCTAACCTCTATTGTTGGTAAAATATTTGAAGGGTTTCTGAGGGATGTTATTCTGGATTATCTCAATGAGAATAACTGTTTAACTCCATATCAGCATGGGTTTATGAGAAATCGCTCCTGTCAAACCAATCTAATCAGTTTTTATGAAGAGGTAAGCTATAGGCTGGACCACGGTGAGTCATTGGACGTGGTATATCTCGATTTTTCCAAAGCGTTTGATACCGTGCCGCACAAGAGGTTGGTACACAAAATGAGAATACTTGGTCTGGGGGAAAATGTGTGTAAATGGGTTAGTAACTGGCTTAGTGATAGAAAGCAGAGGGTGGTTATAAATGGTATAGTCTCTAACTGGGTCGCTGTGACCAGTGGGGTACCGCAGGGGTCAGTATTGGGACCTGTTCTCTTCAACATATTCATTAATGATCTGGTAGAAGGTTTACACAGTAAAATATCGATATTTGCAGATGATACAAAACTATGTAAAGCAGTTAATACAAGAGAAGATAGTATTCTGCTACAGATGGATCTGGATAAGTTGGAAACTTGGGCTGAAAGGTGGCAGATGAGGTTTAACAATGATAAATGTAAGGTTATACACATGGGAAGAAGGAATCTATATCACCATTACACACTGAACGGGAAACCACTGGGTAAATCTGACAGGGAGAAGGACTTGGGGATCCTAGTTAATGATAAACTTACCTGGAGCAGCCAGTGCCAGGCAGCAGCTGCCAAGGCAAACAGGATCATGGGGTGCATTAAAAGAGGTCTGGATACACACGATGAGAGCATTATACTGCCTCTGTACAAATCCCTAGTTAGACCGCACATGGAGTACTGTGTCCAGTTTTGGGCACCGATGCTCAGGAAGGATATAATGGAACTAGAGAGAGTACAAAGGAGGGCAACAAAATTAATAAAGGGGATGGGAGAACTACAATACCCAGATAGATTAGCGAAATTAGGATTATTTAGTCTAGAAAAAAGACGACTGAGGGGCGATCTAATAACCATGTATAAGTATATAAGGGGACAATACAAATATCTCGCTGAGGATCTGTTTATACCAAGGAAGGTGACGGGCACAAGGGGGCATTCTTTGCGTCTGGAGGAGAGAAGGTTTTTCCACCAACATAGAAGAGGATTCTTTACTGTTAGGGCAGTGAGAATCTGGAATTGCTTGCCTGAGGAGGTGGTGATGGCGAACTCAGTCGAGGGGTTCAAGAGAGGCCTGGATGTTTTCCTGGAGCAGAACAATATTGTATCATACAATTAGGTTCTGTAGAAGGACGTAGATCTGGGGATTTATTATGATGGAATATAGGCTGAACTGGATGGACAAATGTCTTTTTTCGGCCTTACTAACTATGTTACTATGTTACTATAATACTGCTCCTATGTACAAGAATATAACTACTATAATACTGCCCTTATGTACAAGGCTATAACTACTATAATACTGCCCCTATGTACAAGAATATAACTACTATAATACTGCCCCCATGTACAAGAATATAACTACTATAATACTGCCCCCATGTACAAGAATATAACTACTATAATACTGCCCCTATGTACAAGAATATAACTACTATAATACTGTTCCTATGTACAGGAATATAACTACTATAATACTGCTCCTATGTACAAGAATATAACTACTATAATACTGCCCCTATGTAAAAGAATATATCTACTATTATACTGCCTCTATGTACAAGAATATAACTACTATAATACTGCCCCCTATTCACAAGAATATAACTACTATAATACTGCCCCTATGTACAAGAATATAACTACTATTATACTGCCTCTATGTACAAGAATATAACTACTATAATACTGCCCCCTATTCACAAGAATATAACTACTATAATACTGCCCCTATGTACAAGAATATAACTACTATTATACTGCCTCTATGTACAAGAATATAACTACTATTATACTGCCTCTATGTACAAGAATATAACTACTATAATACTGCTCCTATGTACAAGAATATAACTACTATTATACTGCCTCTATGTACAAGAATATAACTACTATAATACTGCCCCCTATTCACAAGAATATAACTACTATAATACTGCCCCTATGTACAAGAATATAACTACTATAATACTGCTCCTATGTATAAGAATATAACTACTATAATACTGCCCCTATGTACAAGAATATAACTACTATAATACTGCCCCCTATTCACAAGAATATAACTACTATAATACTGCCCCTATATACAAGAATATAACTACTATTATACTGCCTCTATGTACAAGAATATAACTACTATAATACTGCCCCCTATTCACAAGAATATAACTACTATAATACTGCCCCTATGTACAAGAATATAACTACTATTATACTGCCTCTATGTACAAGAATATAACTACTATAATACTGCTCCTATGTATAAGAATATAACTACTATAATACTGCCCCTATGTACAAGAATATAACTACTACAATACTGCCCCTATGTACAAGATAATAACTACTATAATACTCCTATGTAGAAGAATATAACTACTATAATACTGCCCCCTATTCACAAGAATATAACTACTATAATACTGCCCCTATGTATAAGAATATAACTACTATAATACTGCCCCTATGTACAAGAATATAACTACTATAATACTGCCCCTATGTATAAGAATATAACTACTATTATACTGCCTCTATGTACAAGAATATAACTACTATAATACTGCTCCTATGTATAAGAATATAACTACTATAATACTGCCCCTATGTACAAGAATATAACTACTATAATACTGCCCCTATGTACAAGATAATAACTACTATAATACTCCTATGTACAAGAATATAACTACTATAATACTGCCCCTATGTACAAGAATATAACTACTATTATACTGCCTCTATGTACAAGAATATAACTACTATAATACTGCTCCTATGTACAAGAATATAACTACTATAATACTGCTCCTATGTATAAGAATATAACTACTATAATACTGCCTCTATGTACAAGAATATAACTACTATAATACTCCTATGTAGAAGAATATAACTACTATAATACTGCTCCTATGTACAAGAATATAACTACTATAATACTCCTATGTAGAAGAATATAACTACTATAATACTGCCCCTATGTACAAGAATATAACTACTATAACACTGCTCCTATGTACAAGAATATAACTACTATAATACTGCCCCTATGTACAAGAATATAACTACTATAATACTGCTCCTATGTACAAGAATATAACTACTATAATACTGCCTCTATGTACAAGAATATAACTACTATAAAACTGCCCCCTATTCACAAGAATATAACTACTATAATACTGCCCCTATATACAAGAATATAACTACTATTATACTGCCTCTATGTACAAGAATATAACTACTATAATACTGCCCCCTATTCACAAGAATATAACTACTATAATACTGCCCCTATGTACAAGAATATAACTACTATAATACTGCCCCTATGTACAAGAATATAACTACTATAATACTCCTATGTAGAAGAATATAACTACTATAATACTCCTATGTAGAAGAATATAACTACTATAATACTGCTCCTATGTACAAGAATATAACTACTATAATACTGCCCCTATTTATAATGTTACTGCCCCATTCTATCCCTTGGCCGCTGTGGTCGCTTCTCTCTCTCTGATCCCAGGTGTCTTTCTTGGTCGGGTCGGACTGGGGGTCTCTGGGGTCTCTCGGGGGGCGGTCGTCGCTGGTTCCCAGGCTGAGCTCCAGTGATCTCACAGGGAGGGGCTTTGTGGGGGAAGAGTCTGTTCAGCACCGGGCACCGATCATATTAGGCTCCGGGATCTGTCGGGAGCAGGCGGCCGCACACATGGAGAGATATAGAGGTGAGAGCCGCAGTTTGTTCTTTACTTTCTGTGCAGCGGAGATTTCAGCTTGTTCTGCAGGAATCTTCCATTGAGCTGCGCTGTCAGATGTCAGCGAGAAGCATAGAATGTGCAGAGGAGACTGAATACAGAGTATATAGGGCTGTGCAGTATACAGCAGAGTATATAGGGCTGTGCGGTATACAGCAGAGTATATAGGGCTGTGCGGTATACAGCAGAGTATATAGGGATGTGCGGTATACAGCAGAGTATATAGGGATGTGCGGTATACAGCAGAGTATATAGGGCTGTGCGGTATACAGCAGAGTATATAGGGCTGTGCGGTATACAGCAGAGTATATAGGGCTGTGCGGTATACAGCAGAGTATATAGGGCTGTGCGGTATACAGCAGAGTATATAGGGATGTGCGGTATACAGCAGAGTATATAGGGCTGTGCGGTATACAGCAGATTATATAGGGCTGTGCGGTATACAGCAGAGTATATAGGGCTGTGCGGTATACAGCAGAGTATATAGGGATGTGCGGTATACAGCAGAGTATATAGGGCTGTGCGGTATACAGCAGATTATATAGGGCTGTGCGGTATACAGCAGAGTATATAGGGCTGTGCGGTATACAGCAGATTATATAGGGCTGTGCGGTATACAGCAGAGTATATAGGGATGTGCGGCATACAGCAGAGTATATAGGGCTGTGCAGTATACAGCAGAGTATATAGGGCTGTGCAGTATACAGCAGAGTATATAGGGATGTGCGGCATACAGCAGAGTATATAGGGCTGTGCAGTATACAGCAGAGTATATAGGGATGTGCGGTATACAGCAGAGTATATAGGGATGTGCGGCATACAGCAGAGTATATAGGGATGTGCGGTATACAGCAGAGTATATAGGGCTGTGCGGTATACAGCAGAGTATATAGGGATGTGCGGTATACAGCAGAGTATATAGGGCTGTGCGGTATACAGCAGAGTATATAGGGCTGTGCGGTATACAGCAGAGTATATAGGGATGTGCGGTATACAGCAGAGTATATAGGGATGTGCGGTATACAGCAGAGTATATAGGGATGTGCGGTATACAGCAGAGTATATAGGGCTGTGCGGTATACAGCAGAGTATATAGGGCTGTGCGGTATACAGCAGATTATATAGGGCTGTGCAGTATGCAGCAGAGTATATAGGGCTGTGCGGTATACAGCAGAGTATATAGGGCTGTGCGGTATACAGCAGAGTATATAGGGCTGTGCGGCATACAGCAGAGTATATAGGGCTGTGCAGTATACAGCAGAGTATATAGGGCTGTGCAGTATACAGCAGAGTATATAGGGCTGTGCGGTATACAGCAGAGTATATAGGGCTGTGCGGTATACAGCAGAGTATATAGGGCTGTGCGGTATACAGCAGAGTATATAGGGCTGTGCGGTATACAGCAGAGTATATAGGGCTGTGCAGTATACAGCAGAGTATATAGGGCTGTGCGGTATACAGCAGAGTATATAGGGATGTGCGGCATACAGCAGAGTATATAGGGCTGTGCGGCATACAGCAGAGTATATAGGGCTGTGCGGTATACAGCAGAGTATATAGGGATGTGCGGTATACAGCAGAGTATATAGGGCTGTGCGGTATACAGCAGAGTATATAGGGATGTGCGGTATACAGCAGAGTATATAGGGATGTGCGGTATACAGCAGATTATATAGGGCTGTGCGGTATACAGCAGAGTATATAGGGCTGTGCGGTATACAGCAGATTATATAGGGCTGTGCGGTATACAGCAGAGTATATAGGGCTGTGCGGTATACAGCAGAGTATATAGGGATGTGCGGCATACAGCAGAGTATATAGGGCTGTGCGGCATACAGCAGAGTATATAGGGCTGTGCGGCATACAGCAGAGTATATAGGGATGTGCGGCATACAGCAGAGTATATAGGGCTGTGCGGCATACAGCAGAGTATATAGGGCTGTGCGGTATACAGCAGAGTATATAGGGCTGTGCGGCATACAGCAGAGTATATAGGGCTGTGCGGCATACAGCAGAGTATATAGGGATGTGCGGCATACAGCAGAGTATATAGGGATGTGCGGCATACAGCAGAGTATATAGGGATGTGCGGCATACAGCAGAGTATATAGGGCTGTGCGGTATACAGCAGAGTATATAGGGCTGTGCGGCATACAGCAGAGTATATAGGGCTGTGCGGCATACAGCAGAGTATATAGGGCTGTGCAGTATACAGCAGAGTATATAGGGCTGTGCGGTATACAGCAGAGTATATAGGGATGTGCGGTATACAGCAGAGTATATAGGGATGTGAAGTATACAGCAGAGTATATAGGGCTGTGCAGTATACAGCAGAGTATATAGGGCTGTGCAGTATACAGCAGAGTATATAGGCCTGTGGGGGGTGATGCCAGATTCGTGGACTCCAGAATTAACCTTTCCACTTCTGCTGAGTTGTTCCATTGTATTCAGTGTTCTCTTGTTTGGAATATCCATTGCTTTCCATAATCCGTATATTATTGTTATATGTGTTTGTGGCTTCTAGATCTGACGCCTCTTGCTACATTGTGTCGGTCAGATGTTCTTGAATTGGAATTTCTTATGTCTTATGATTTGGTGACTCAGTTTGAAAAGATACAAAATCTTCCTAATATTTAACCCTCAGAGTGCCGGCATTTTGCATCATTTGTACCTGTTTGTATTTTGACCTGTTGCGTTCAAGTAGGAAAAGTAAGGAAGTAAATCTGTGACCCCTGGGGACCACTTGACCTCCGATGCCCGGGCGTCCAGCTGGTGATGATGCTGCAGCACTGCACAGTTATTATGGTGTTTGCTACGAAATCCCCCTGGAGTTACAGGTGTTTGTAAAATATGATCTTCTCTCTGAGTGACAACCAATATGGCGCTTACAGGAGTTGTCACCCAGCTTCCCCCCTGAGAAAACCAGTAGATCCTGATATTGGCGACTATAGAGATGATAGTGGCCTGTGACTGGGGACAAAGACTTACAGGAGTCATGTAACAAGTTTTTCAGGACTGGTCACAACTCCTTTTGTCTGGAGCCTCCGGTATCACCCAGAGCACAGGCCCCGCCAGCTTCACCCCCACGGCATAGGTCAGCGCTTTAGTTTCTGGAGACTTGTGGCTGTTGGCCACTGTGATAGACAACTGTGGCCAAACTGGTGGGCATCCATCTTTCCTAGATAACTGAACAATTCGTTAGAGTGGACCTGCAAATTGCCTCTTCTGAGAAAAAGAGGAGTTAAACTCTATAGCGCCACCTGTTGGAAGTAGCGATCCTACAAGTCACAATCAACCCTTTAACGAGTCGAGCAATATGACTTAGGATAAAATCCAAATCAGTATCTCAATTCGCAGACACGGTGTTTCGGGCTGTTGGCCCTCGTCAGTGCGAAGCATGAGAACTGATTTGGCTAGGTGAGAGGCTCTGGACTGGGGTCTAAGGGGTATCGCTTCTCCTTATGGAGAGTGACATACCAGCTCTGGCTTGTCAAGGTAAGGAGGCTAAGGTTAGAGCGGACCTGACACCTGTCCCATGTTCTCTTATATTATTCCCGCTGCTCTGGAGGATTCGGTGTTGTTGGTAATTTTAAATCCGCCATATGGTCTTAGAGATATGGTCCTTTTTATTTAGCACTAATTTCTATGATCTTACCAAACCTGCGGTGCTGTCAGGATTCCCCCTGGGCGTGACTTTAAGCTGCTCTGCATAATTACCCTGTGAGCCACGCCCACTTGAAAAACCCAAAAACCTAAACAGAACCAACTAAATACAACCCTGATCTCTCTGCACTATACTCAGAGGGGCCGCGGGAATGAAATGTGCGCAGAATGCGGCCACTTCTCGCCTTGGCAGCAGCTTCTCTTTAATTGCACCAATGTTTACTCTCTGCCTCTGCGTGTATGGGCGCCCCTGTGATACACCTCCTGAAGTTGCTGGAGCTTGTAGTTCTACAGACATGGTCAGGATGCTTTTCTGCAGTTTATCACCTGAGTGGAGATTTCCGCTGGAGTTTGGGGTCATCGCTGCCTTAGTGTCCGGCTCACACTGTGGGGCTGAATATTAATGCAATGTCTCTGGTTTTCGCGTATTATTTTATATAATTAGCTCTCAGGCCGTATAAAGGCCGCCATCACTTCCTGCCTGTTCTCTGTCCCTGGTGGGCATTTATTATGTCCACTGACTTAAAGGGAAATAAAAACGTGGATCGGTGCCAGGCCTGGACTGTGACTTCTGGACCTCCGATGATGAGATATGCTATTGGGTTATTGTGCCCCCCGTACCTCATTGCTGACGGTCTCCATCCCTACCTGAATCCCCCCATTTCTACCTCTACTATTCACTGACTACAGATCCGGTGACTGATGAATCCTGACCCGAGGACAGGAGGCTTTTTGTGCTAATGCGGTAGTAACAGGCTGATCTGTTAAGTAATGGGGGCGCTGCAGATGAAATATCCCGTCCTGGCATTCTCCAGGACATTCGTGACCTAACCTGTTTATAGGTGTTAGATTGGTGGGAGACCGACCCCAATACCGCTGTCCGTCACCATAATTCAAGGTTACTCGCTGAACAACCCCTGTACTATCTAAAACGTAATGTACTGATCGATCTGGGCAATAACTAATTCCAGGCGATTGTATTCTGAGGACTATTGTGAGGCAGCATCAAGGGATAACACCAAGAGAAGGGAACAAAGAAGAAATGCTGCTGAGGCCTCTGATTAGGAAGTCAAAGCTCCAACTTTACTGTAAAACAGGTCAAAGGGAGGGAATCGCAATAATAACATGGAGGCAGAAACCAGCAGGAGGGTGGAGAAGGTTAACGATACAATGTACACGTGGGAATGGGAGATACAATGTATCAAAAACATCCGGTAAAAGGTGCAGTAATACCAAATAAACGATGTATCTAATTATGTGCACAGATCCATAATGTAATTATTCCAGGAACTCCACAAAGAGGTTTTACATTATGGATGTGTGCACATTAATAGATACATCGTTTATGTGGTATTACAGCACCCAGGGCCGGACTGGCCATCTGCCAATTCTGGCAAATGCCAGAAGGGCCTGTCTGGTCATGGGCAGCCTTGTCTGCTACATTGGTAACAGAATCGGTGTTCTCAGACCCCCATACTGTTAAGAGCTTTGACGGAGCACAAAGTCGCTGACTCCGTCACTTACCCCAACAGCCACAGGAAACAGAGATATTGGTCTTGTATCTTGCTTTCCTCCATCCAGGGTAATATTAGTAATATATCCCATCTGGTGCTTGGGGACAGCATGGGCCCAGAATTATTGGGCAAGTTGTATTTTGATCACATGACACTTTTTATACTTGTCGTCCTACTCCAAGCTGTTCAGGCTGAGAGCCAACTACCAATGCAGTAAATCCGGTGATTGCATCTCTGTAATGAGGAGCGGTGTTGTCTAATGACATCAGAACCCTATATAAGGTGTGCTTAATTATTAGGCAACTTCCTTTCCTTTGGCAAAATGGGTCAGAAGAGAGATTTGACGGCTCTGAAAAGTCCACAATTGTGAGATGTCTGCAGAGGGAGCAGCGGTCTGGAAATTGCCAAACTTTTGAAGCGTGATCACCGAACAGTCAAGCGTTTCATGGCAAATAGCCAACAGGGTCGCAAGAAGCGTGTTGGGCAAAAAAGGCGCAAAATAACTGCCCATGAATTGAGGAAAATCAAGCGTGAAGCTGCCAAGATGCCATTTGCCACCAGTTTTGCCATATTTCAGAGCTGCAACGTTACTGGAGTAACAACAAGCACAAGGTGTGCGATACTCAGGGACACGGCCAAGGTAAGGAAGGCTGAAAAACGAGAAACAGAAGATAAAACAACAAGACTGGGCCAAGAAATATCTGAAGACTTCTCACAGGTTTTCTAGACTGATGAAATGAGAGTGACTCTTGATGGGCCGGATGGACGGGCCGGAGGCCGGATCAGTAAAGGGCAGAGAGCTCCACTCCGACTCAGACGCCAGCAAGGTGGAGGTGGGGACTGGTCTGGGCTGGGATCATCAAAGATGGACTTGTGGGACCTTCTCGGGTTGAGGATGGAGTGAAGCTCAACTCCCAGACCTACTGCCAGTTTCTGGAAGACTTCTTCAAGCAGTGGTCCAGGAAGAAGTCGGTATCGTTCAAGAAAAACATGATTTTCATGCAGGACAATGCTCCACCACATGCCTCCAACTACTCCACAGCGTGGCTGGCCAGGAAAGGTCTCAAAGAAGAGAAAATAATGACATGGCCCCTTGTTCACCTGACCTGAACCCCATAGAGAACCTGTGGTCCCTCATAAAATGTGAGATCTACGGGGAGGGAGAACAGTCCACCTCTCGGAGCAGTGTCTGGAGGCTGTGGTGGCCGCTGCACCAATGTTGGTCGGAAACAGATCAAGCAACTGACAGAATCTATGGATGGAGGCGGCTGAGTGTCATCATAAAGAAAGGGGGCTATACTAGTCATTCATTATTTTTTTTTGTTTTTGCATGTGGGAAATGTTTTTTTCTACATTTTGTGCAGTGATATTGGTTTACCTGGTGAAAATAAACAAGTGAGATGGGAAAATAATTGGTTTTTATTAAGTTGCCTAATAATTCTGCACAGTAATAGTTACCTGCACAAACAGATATCCTCCTAAAAGCCAAATCTAAAAAAAAAAACCACTCCAACTTCCAAAAATATTAAGCTTTGATATTTACGAGTCTTTTGGGTGGATTGAGAACATAGTTGTTGATCAATAATAAAAATAATCCTCTAAAATACAACTTGCCTAATTATTCTGCACGCAGTGTACATGCCAGGACGGAATCCTTTCCCCGGAATGTTTTTCTTATATTTACAATGTACAGTGAGGATGGTCGGGACAATGTATCATTAACCTTCTCCACCCTCCTGCTGGTTTCTGCCTCCATGTTATTATTGCGATTCCCTCCCTTTGACCTGTTTTACAGAAAAGTTGGAGCTTTCTACTTTCTCATCAGAGGCCTCAGCAGCATTTATTTTTCGTTCCTTTGTTTTGGTGCCAGTCAGCATAACGTAGGGGTCCCTGTCGAGTCTCTCCCCATCCCTTCCAAGTGCTGGGCACAGGTCTGCAGCACCTGGCACAGCCAGTCTTACAAATAGGAAGCACGACACATTGATTGTAGTGGAAAATGAAGAGTTTTGATGTTTGGGGTCTTATTGCATAGACTGGAATATGCTATTTTTTCAAAAGGAAAGAACCCCTGATATCTGTGTCATGATACCATAGACCACAGAAGGTGACATGCAGGCTGCCACCTGGTGGTCACAAGGGATAGCACATGGGGGTCTAACTGTAGTGGGTGCGGGTATATAGTGGGTGCCGCTGCAGCCTAGGGGAAGACTAAACCCATAGGTAGAGTATATGGGCCCCAAAGAAAGGGCTGAAAAACACATCCCTCCGAGGGCCAGTACCCCTCTCAGCGGGACTGTAGACACCCATTACATGGATGGCAGCAAAATGACAGGGATCTTGGTAATGGGACTCATGGAGATGGACGCCACGATATAAAAAGTGCTGATCAACCCCCAAAAATGTACTAGTAAACCCAAGGGGATAGGAAAGTGCTGACGTCTCGGGGGATCCTAGACAAAGGGAGCGGCGACATCAGAATCTGATTCATCGGCTTTTTAGGAATTTGATCCGGGAAAAGTGAGATAATTCTCCTGTGTGAGAACACAAGATCACTATCACTCATTACCTGCAGGATCCGGTTACAATCAGATATTTCATCATTTGTCTCTGCACAGACCTGGGATTTCAGTCATGGGTAGACGCTGCAGTCCCTGGTGAACGGACAATGCGCCAACATATTCTGCAGCGCTGTACAATGCAAGGTTTACGTATAAACCAGGGGTCCAGCAAAGAGATGAGCTGCTGCTTCCCTCACACATGATACATAGTAGCAAACCCTCAGGACAGCTACAGTCACCTAATCACTATTTCCATACAGTGAGAACAAACAGAGATATTGAAAATGGTGAAGAAGTAGAACAGAAAGTTAATGGAGTATGTTTGGTGTGATAGCTGCCCCGGTTCTCTGATTATATGACCCCCCTAAACTCCTCACCGCCTATGTGCCCCTGATAACTAAAGCCTTAGCCGTCAGTAAATGTGGTGGAGATCCCACCCGAATCCACAAAGAAATACACGTCCCAGTAGCTCTGGCCAAGCACAGGCCCTCCTGTGTGCTCTGTCATTTACAGGCTATTTCTTTCCTTCCTCCCATAATTATCTCATGCAGCCTCCGCTGCCCAGAATCCTACAGGGACGCCCCAAATCTCCACTGGCTGTATATATCAGTGGGTGCCATCCTGTGGCCACATAACAGGACAGGAGCGAGAGAAGCCGCTCAAAATCTCTGCAGCCAGATGGGAAAGTCTGTAGGAAGGTATTGATAAGCGTGTATTGGGGCCCTTGTGATGTTTGCGGGGGTCCTAGTACATATCGTGCTTCATGATCCCAGGAGCTTCTCCCTGCATGTATACAGTCCAGGCCAAAAGTTCTGAGACTGACACACATTTTGTTTTCCGGATTTTGTGGCTACAGTGTTTTCGTTGTTTTAATTCCTGTTTCTATGGTTACTGAGGGACAATTATAAACATTCCGCACCTTGTTACATTTTATTAACAAATCAATGAAGCTTCTGTGATGCCTCAATATTCCCAGCGATGCCCATTATTCTCCAAACTTCTGCCCTTCACCGGCAGCTGGATATCGGCATATGGGCAGGTCCTGACTGATGGCCGCCCTCTTGTCTCATCAGAGCTTGGGCTTATCAGAGTTATTGGGGTATGTTGTCGCTTTTTGAGGATTGGCCACAGGTTCTCAATGGGCTGAGATTAGAGTTGAGCGACCTTGACCTTTTTAGAGTCGAGCCGGGTTTTGCGAAACCCGACTATGTCCAAAGTCGGGTCGAGTGAAATCGGCCGATTATGACGTAAAGTCGGGATCGACCGAAACACGAAACCCAATGCAAGTCAATGGGGCAGCATAGTCGGCAGTGAGTGGGGGCCAGGAAAACACCTAGAGTGGCCATTTTAATGTCAAAACCATCCATTCTTCTTAATGAAGCTTGTCAAGCGTAATTTACCTTATAATAATTGGAAGGCATTTGAAATTGGGGGTCATTTGGCTAAAGTTGTGGGGGGTAGGGCTGGTTCAAGTAATTAGTGGGCCCAGGAAATCTGGACCACGTCACGGCAGTGGAGCAGGGAGAGGTAAGTATTTCAACTTTGCAAGTGCTGTGAACCTGAGCAAGCAGGGGGGGCCCACTCGTTGGCATTGGCACTGGCACAGGGCCCCTCAAAGTACAGCGGTGTGTTTGCACGGCGGGGGCGCCTCCCACCGGCAGCAACACTTTTGCGTACTATGAGAGGCCCTGTGCCAGTGACGTCGCCAACTAGTATTCCTCCCCCCACCTGATGAAGGAACCTGCACTTTCATCTGCACCTTCCTCTTTGTCCCCGTGTAAGGTGGTATGGTATGCGGGAAGAGCAACCTGACTTTCAGCAGGGTCACAATGTTGTTGTGTAGCGTGCACGGGGAATGTTGCGTTATGGGTCAATGTACCAGCAGACTCATCTATCACTGGCTGGGCAATGGGCACGATGAAGTGGAAACACAGATATAGGCCCAAAGAAGAAAGTGGGCTAAATGCAGTTCAAAATTGGTAACACAGGAATAACCAGGGGGCATTGCAGTGGAGGACAACTGGAATGAGAGGCTGACACAGAGAGTAGGGCCAAATCAGTAAGTAGTCGAAATGCAGTTCAAAATTGGCAACCGTAGTAAACAGGCGGCACAGCTTTGTTCAGTGGAGGAGAACAGCAAGGAGTGGCAGACACCGATAGTAGGCCCCAAACCAACTAGTACGCCAAATGCAGTTGTTCCATTTAACCACAATTTAATGAGAGCCTGAAGATAGAAGCTCAGGAAAGGCAACCTGGGGAACACCTTGGAGTGTAACACACCATCTCTCTCCACCCCATACCCATTTTGTATGGCCTAATGCAGTGTACTTTTCTACAACTACTAAACGAGAGTCGGAAGACCGAAGCAATGGCAAGGAAACCTGGGGAACACCTTAGAGTGTAACACACCCTCTCTCTACACCCCATACCCAATTTGAAGGCCTAATGCAGTGTAGTTTCCAAGAACTACTAAACGAGAGCCGGAAGATCGAAGCTCAGGAAAGGCAACCTGGGGAACACCTTGGAGTGTAACACACCCTCTCGCTACACCCCATACCCAATTTGAAGGCCTAATGCAGCGTAGTTTCCAACAACTACTAAACGAGAGCCGGAAGATCGAAGCTCAGGAAAGGCAACCTGGGGAACACCTTGGAGTGTAACACACCCTCTCTCTACACCCCATACCCAATTTGAAGGCCTAATGCAGTGTAGTTTCCAAGAACTACTAAACGAGAGCCGGAAGATCGAAGCTCAGGAAAGGCAACCTGGGGAACACCTTGG
Source organism: Ranitomeya imitator (assembly GCF_032444005.1). Taxonomy (NCBI): domain Eukaryota; kingdom Metazoa; phylum Chordata; class Amphibia; order Anura; family Dendrobatidae; genus Ranitomeya; species Ranitomeya imitator. The sequence continues at coordinate 847,644,796 of NC_091283.1, read as the reverse complement.
AGTGTAACACACCCTCTCGCTACACCCCATACCCAATTTGAAGGCCTAATGCAGCGTAGTTTCCAACAACTACTAAACGAGAGCCGGAAGATCGAAGCTCAGGAAAGGCAACCTGGGGAACACCTTGGAGTGGAACACACCATCTCTCTACACCCCATACCCAATTTGAAGGCCTAATGCAGAGTAGTTTCCAAGAACTACTAAACGAGAGCCGGAAGATCGAAGCTCAGGAAAGGCAACCTGGGGAACACCTTGGAGTGTAACACAACGTCTCTCTACACGACGGAAGGGCTGATTCTTAGGAAGGAAGGCTGTTGGAAATAAGCATTGCGCGTCCGAGGGTGATTATATTCTTATTAGGTATATACTCACCCTCGGACGCGCCCTGCTTCTTTATTTGGAATGAATGTTTATTTGCAATGTGGTGTTGACTTTCTCTATTATTTTGGTAATTAATGATTTTATTATTTTCATTATTTTGCATCTTCTCGGCAATAATATAAAGAAGACGCGACAGGACAACACTCGGTGGATGCCATATGTGTGTTTTCAATTTAAAAAAACTTTCAGTTAACTACTTGCAGGAGAAAGTAATTGTAGCTGGTGGCCATTTTTAGTACTGTACCAGATTAGAGTTGTGTGTTTGTTTTTAATGTTAAAATGTCTGCATTTGATATCTCACCAGTATTTTCTTTTTTATAAGCAAAATACTTATTTTTATATTTTCTGATGTTGGTTCCAGGGGTACACGGCCAGCAGTGCCCTGGTCAGTGTAGTAGTAGTTGAAAGAATGGACCGCAGACAGGCATCGAAGGCCTAAAATAATAACACATGGCTGTAGGCAATTTTAAATTGGTTCCAGGGGTACACGGGCAGCAGTGACCTGGTCAGTGTAGTAGTAGTTGAAAGAATGGACCGCAGACAGGCATCGAAGGCCTAAAATAAAAAAATTGGGCTGGCTGTAGGCAATTTTAAATTGGTTCCAGGGGTACACGGGCAGCAGTGGTGTGGTCAGTGGAGGCCTAGTGGAAGGAGTGACCGCAGACAGGCATCGAAGGCCTAACATAACAAACTTGGGCTGGCTGTAGGCACTTTTAAATTGGTTCCAGGGGTACACGGGCAGCAGTGGTCTGGTCAGTGGAAGTCTAGTGGAAGGAGTGACCGCAGACAGGCATCGAAGGCCTAAAATAATAACACATGGCTGTAGGCAATTTTAAATTGGTTCCAGGGGTACACGGACAGCAGTGGTGTGGTCAGTGGAGGCCTAGTGGAAGGAGTGACCGCAGACAGGCATCGAAGGCCTAAAATAATAACACATGGCTGTAGGCAATTTTAAATTGGTTCCAGGGGTACACGGGCAGCAGTGACCTGGTCAGTGTAGTAGTAGTTGAAAGAATGGACCGCAGACAGGCATCGAAGGCCTAAAATAAAAAAATTGGGCTGGCTGTAGGCAATTTTAAATTGGTTCCAGGGGTACACGGGCAGCAGTGACCTGGTCAGTGTAGTAGTAGTTGAAAGAATGGACCGCAGACAGGCATCGAAGGCCTAACATAACAAACTTGGGCTGGCTGTAGGCACTTTTAAATTGGTTCCAGGGGTACACGGGCAGCAGTGGTCTGGTCAGTGGAAGTCTAGTGGAAGGAGTGACCGCAGACAGGCATCGAAGGCCTAAAATAATAACACATGGCTGTAGGCACTTTTAAATTGGTTCCAGGGGTACACGGGCAGCAGTGGTCTGGTCAGTGGAAGTCTAGTGGAAGGAGTGACCGCAGACAGGCTTCGAAGGCCTAACATAACAAAATTGGGCTGGCTGTAGGCACTTTAAATTGGTTCCAGGGGTACATGGGCAGCAGTGTATGGTCAGTGGAAGTCTAGTGGAAGGAGTGACGGCAGACAGTCTTCGAAGGCCTAACATAACAAAATTGGGCTGACTGTAGGCACTTTTAAATTGGTTCCAGGGTAACACGGCCAGCAGTGGCCTGGTCAGTGTAGTAGTTGTAGAAAGAAGGGACCGCAGACAGGCTTCGAAGGCCTAACATAACAAAAATGTCAAAACAATGGTATTGTCAGTGCCAGGCATTGAAGGATGTCAGCGGCTAGACTACACATTGGTGAAGCTGTGAGAGATAATTTTGCTAGTGGTACAGCACTGTTTGAGCTGGGGGGGGGAACTGTCTTGTGGCCGGCGGTACAGGCACAGGGCCCCTCATATTACAACGGTGTGTCTGACGTTGGGTGCGCACCACCACCGCCAGAGACACTTTATTGTACTATGAGGGACCCAGTGGCAGTGCCGTCGACCAAAAGCGGCCACACCCACCTCTTCAGACAAACAGCACTCTCAAGGGTCCAAGCGCAAAGTGGCGATAGCACGGCCCCGTGTGGGGAGTTTGGCCATTTCGTGAGGTGGAAACATGTCGTATGCTGGACAATCAGGTGAAGAAAATTACGAGATTGGAAAAGTCATTCAGAATAGTCCACAGGCAAGACCTTTTCATAGGAAAGCTAGGTGTCAGCCGGGCAGGGTGGGGCAAAAGATTTTGAAATCCAGTTGTGGTTCATTTTAATGAAGGTTAGATCATCTACATTTTGGGTAGCCAGACGAGTCCTTTTTTCTGTTAGTATTGAACCTGCAGCACTGAATACTCTTTCTGATAGGACACTAGCTGCCGGGCAAGCAAGCTCCTGCAATGCATATTCTGCCAATTCTGGCCAGGTGTCTAATTTGGATGCCCAGTAATCAAATGGGAATGACGGTTGAGGGAGAACGTCGATAAGGGATGAAAAATAGTTTGTAACCATACTGGACAAATGTTGTCTCCTGTCACTTTGAATTGATGCTGCAGTACCTGTCCTGTCTGCGGTCATAGAAAAATCACTCCACAACCTGGTCAGAAAACCCCTCTGTCCAACGCCACTTCTGATTTCTGCCCCTCTAACACCTCTGGTCTGCTGGCCCCTGGAGCTCGTGTGAGAACGATCACGGGCGCTGTGTGCAGGGAATGCCAGAAGCAAACGGTCAACAAGAGTTGATTGTTTTGTTGCTAATATTAGTTCCAAGTTCTCATGTGGCATAATATTTTGCAATTTGCCTTTATAGCGAGGATCAAGGAGGCAGGCCAACCAGTAATCGTCATCGTTCATCATTTTTGTAATGCGTGTGTCCCTTTTGAGGATACGCAAGGCATAATCCGCCATGTGGGCCAAAGTTCCCGTTGTCAAATCTGCGGTTGTGCTTGGTTGAGGGGCAGTTGCAGGCAAATCTACGTCACTTGTGTCCCTCAAAAAACCAGAACCCGGCCTTGCCACGCCACCAATTTCCCGTGCCCCCGGGAAAGCTTCCTCATTAAAAATATACTCATCCCCATCATCCTCCTCATCCTCCACCTCCTCTTCGCCCGGTACCTCGTCATGTACACTGCCCTGACCAGACAATCGCTGACTGTCATCAAGGCTTTCCTCTTCCTCTGGTGCAGACGCCTGATCCTTTATGTGCGTCAAACTTTGCATCAGCAGACGCATTAGGGGGATGCTCATGCTTATTATGGCGTTGTCTGCACTAACCAGCCGTGTGCATTCCTCAAAACACTGAAGGACTTGACACATGTCTTGAATCTTCGACCACTGCACACCTGACAACTCCATGTCTGCCATCCTACTGCCTGCCCGTGTATGTGTATCCTCCCACAAAAACATAACAGCCCGCCTCTGTTCGCACAGTCTCTGAAGCATGTGCAGTGTTGAGTTCCACCTTGTTGCAACGTCTATGATTAGGCGATGCTGGGGAAGGTTCAAAGAACGCTGATAGGTCTGCATACGGCTGGAGTGTACAGGCGAACGGCGGATATGTGCGCAAAGTCCACGCACTTTGAGGAGCAGGTCGGATAACCCCGGATAACTTTTCAGGAAGCACTGCACCACCAGGTTTAAGGTGTGAGCCAGGCAAGGAATGTGTTTCAGTTGGGAAAGGGAGATGGCAGCCATGAAATTCCTTCCGTTATCACTCACTACCTTGCCTGCCTCAAGATCTACAGTGCCCAGCCACGACTGCGTTTCTTGCTGCAAGAACTCGGACAGAACTTCCGCGGTGTGTCTATTGTCGCCCAAACACTTCATAGCCAATACAGCCTGCTGACGTATGCCAGTAGCTGCCCCATAATGGGAGACCTGGTGTGCAACAGTGGCAGGTGCGGATGGAGTGTTTGTGCGACTGCGGTCTGTGGACGAGCTCTTGCTTCTGCAGGAGGACGAGGAGGAGGAGGAGGAGGGGGTGCGAACGGCTACAGACAACTGTTTACTAGACCGTGGGCTAGGCAGAACTGTCCCAAACTTGCTGTCCCCTGTGGACCCTGAATCCACCACATTTACCCAGTGTGCCGTGATGGACACGTAACGTCCCTGGCCATGCCTACTGGTCCATGCATCTGTTGTCAGGTGCACCTTTGTGCTCACAGATTGCCTGAGTGCATGGACGATGCGCTCTTTAACATGCTGGTGGAGGGCTGGGATGGCTTTTCTGGAAAAAAAGTGTCGACTGGGTAGCTCGTAGCGTGGTACAGCGTAGTCCATCAGGTCTTTGAAAGCTTCGCTTTCAACTAACCGGTAGGGCATCATCTCTAACGAGATTAGTCTAGCTATGTGGGCGTTCAAACCCTGTGTACGCGGATGCGAGGCTAAGTATTTCCTTTTTCTAACCATAGTCTCATGTAGGGTGAGCTGGACTGGAGAGCTGGAGATCGTGGAACTAGCGGGGGTGCCGGTGGACATGGCAGACTGAGAGACGGTGGGAGATGGTATTGTTGCCGCCGGTGCCCTAGATGCAGTGTTTCCTACTACGAAACTGGTGATTCCCTGACCCTGACTGCTTTGGCCTGGCAAAGATACCTGCACAGATACAGCAGGTGGTGCGCTAAATGGTGGTCCTACACTGCCGGAAGGGATGTTGCGTTGATGACTAGCTTCATTGGCCGAGGGTGCAACAACCTTAAGGGACGTTTGGTAGTTAGTCCAAGCTTTCAAATGCATGGTGGTTAAATGTCTATGCATGCAACTAGTATTGAGACTTTTCAGATTCTGACCTCTGCTTAAGGAAGTAGAACATTTTTGACAGATGACTTTGCGCTGATCAATTGGATGTTGTTTAAAAAAATGCCAGACTGCACTCTTTCTAGCATCGGATACCTTTTCAGGCATTGCAGACTGAGCTTTAACCGGATGGCCACGCTGTCCTCCACCAGGTTTTGGCTTTGCCACGCGTTTTGGGCAAGATACGGGCCCGGCAGATGGAACCTGTGGCGATGTTGATGCCTGCTGCGGCCCCTCCTCCTCCTCTGCTTCAGAACTGCTGCCGCCTGCACCCTGTTCCCCCAATGGCTGCCAATCGGGGTCAAGAACTGGGTCATCTAATAACTCTTCTTGTACCTCCTGCGCAACTTCGTCTGTGTCACCGTGTCGTTCGGTGGTATAGCGTTCGTGATGGGGCAACATAGTCTCATCAGGGTCTGATTCTTGATCAGCACCCTGCGAGGGCAATGTTGTGGTCTGAGTCAAAGGACCAGCATAGTAGTCTGGCTGTGGCTGTGCGTCAGTGCACTCCATGTCAGATTCAATTTGTAATGGGCATGGACTGTTAACTGCTTCACTTTCTAAGCCAGGGACGGTATGTGTAAAGAGCTCCATGGAGTAACCCGTTGTGTCGCCTGCTGCATTCTTCTCTGTTGTTGTTTTTGCTGAAGAGGACAAGGAAGTGACTTGTCCCTGACCGTGAACATCCACTAACGACGCGCTGCTTTTACTTTTACCAGTTTCACGAGATGAGGCAAAAGAGCTAGAGGCTGAGTCAGCAAGATAAGCCAAAACTTGCTCTTGCTGCTCCGGCTTTAAAAGCGGTTTTCCTAATCCCAGAAAAGGGAGCGTTCGAGGCCTTGTGTAGCCGGACGACGAACCTGGCTCCACAGCTCCAGACTTAGGTGCAATATTTTTTCCCCCACGACCACCTGATGCTCCACCACTACCACTACCCTCATTACCAGCTGACAATGAACGCCCCCGGCCACGACCTCTTCCACTAGACTTCCTCATTGTTTTAAAAACGTAACCAAACTAACGTTATTTGTTGCAGTCACACAACTTACACGGTGAGCTATAACTTCTGTATGATTTAGCTACCCCTTTACAGGTTGGTGAGACCACAGCGAAAATCAGGCCCAATGTTACACACTCTTTTTTTGGTGGCTGCAAATTAGAGAGATGCCCCACACGCAGGACTGTCACTGAAGCACAAATGTTAATATTAATGTCACACTATTATTTTTTTTTTATTTTTATTTTTTTCAGGAACACTTTAGAAACCCCCCAAAAAAAAAAAAATAGATTTTTGCAGGGAGAATTTAGAAAACAAATGTAACAAACTATATGCTTTCTATGGGCCACTGAGTGAGAGATGACGCACACAGGAATCAGGAGTGGCACACAAGCCCAGAGGCCAATATTTTTCTACCAATGATTGATGGAGTTATTTTCTCTGGTAGATTTTGGAACCCAAATCAAGGAAAAAAAATGTAGGCTTTCTATGGACCACAATTGGAGAGAGAGAGAGAGAGAGATGGCACACCCAGGAGTCAAGACTGGCACACAAGCAGAAAGGCCAATATTAATCTCCCACTGTTTTTTTTGGTTGTTTTTTTTTTTTTTTTTTTCAGGGAGACTTTAGAAAAAAAAATAATAAAAAAAATATGATTTTATCAGGAAGAATTTAGAAACCAAATAAAATAAAATGATTTTTTCAGGGAGAATTTATAAAACAAATAAAACCAAAAATAGGCGTTCTATGGCCCACTGACTGAGAGATGACGCACCCAGGAGTCAAGACTGGCACACAAGCAGAAAGGCCAATATTAATCTCCCACTGTTTTTTTTGGTTGTTTTTTTTTTTTTTTTTTTCAGGGAGACTTTAGAAAAAAAAATAATAAAAAAAATATGATTTTATCAGGAAGAATTTAGAAACCAAATAAAATAAAATGATTTTTTCAGGGAGAATTTAGAAAACAAATAAAACCAAAAATAGGCGTTCTATGGCCCACTGACTGAGAGATGACGCACCCAGGAGTCAAGACTGGCACACAAGCAGAAAGGCCAATATTAATCTCCCACTGTTTTTTTTGGTTGTTTTTTTTTTTTTTTTTTCAGGGAGACTTTAGAAAAAAAAATAATAAAAAAAATATGATTTTATCAGGAAGAATTTAGAAACCAAATAAAATAAAATGATTTTTTCAGGGAGAATTTATAAAACAAATAAAACCAAAAATAGGCGTTCTATGGCCCACTGACTGAGAGATGACGCACCCAGGAGTCAAGACTGGCACACAAGCAGAAAGGCCAATATTAATCTCCCACTGTTTTTTTTGGTTGTTTTTTTTTTTTTTTTTTTCAGGGAGACTTTAGAAAAAAAAATAATAAAAAAAATATGATTTTATCAGGAAGAATTTAGAAACCAAATAAAATAAAATGATTTTTTCAGGGAGAATTTAGAAAACAAATAAAACCAAAAATAGGCGTTCTATGGCCCACTGACTGAGAGATGACGCACCCAGGAGTCAAGACTGGCACACAAGCAGAAAGGCCAATATTAATCTCCCACTGTTTTTTTTGGTTGTTTTTTTTTTTTTTTTTTCAGGGAGACTTTAGAAAAAAAAATAATAAAAAAAATATGATTTTATCAGGAAGAATTTAGAAACCAAATAAAATAAAATGATTTTTTCAGGGAGAATTTAGAAAACAAATAAAACCAAAAATAGGCGTTCTATGGCCCACTGACTGAGAGATGACGCACCCAGGAGTCAAGACTGGCACACAAGCAGAAAGGCCAATATTAATCTCCCACTGTTTTTTTTTTTTTTTTTCAGGGAGACTTTAGAAAAAAAAATAATAAAAAAAATATGATTTTATCAGGAAGAATTTAGAAACCAAATAAAATAAAATAATTTTTTCAGGGAGAATTTAGAAAACAAATAAAACCAAAAATAGGCGTTCTATGGCCCACTGACTGAGAGATGACGCACACAGGAGTCAGGAGTGGCACACAAACCCAGAGGCCAATATTTTTCTACCAATGATTGATGTAGTTATTTTCTCTGGTAGATTTTAGAACCCAAATCAAGGAAAAAAAATATAGGCTTTCTATGGACCACAATTGGAGAGAGAGAGAGAGAGAGAGAGAGAGAGAGAGAGAGAGAGAGAGATGGCACACCCAGGAGTCAAGACTGGCACACAAGCAGAAAGGCCAATATTAATCTCCCACTGTTTTTTTGGTTGTTTTTTTTTTTTTTTTTTTTCAGGGAGACTTTAGAAATAAAAATAATAAAAAAAATATGATTTTATCAGGAAGAATTTAGAAACCAAATAAAATAAAATGATTTTTTCAGGGAGAATTTAGAAAACAAATAAAACCAAAAATATGCGTTCTATGGCCCACTGACTGAGAGAGAGAGAGAGATGGAACGCTTAGTACTGGCACACAAGCCCAAAGGGCAATATTAATCTCCCTTTTTTTTTCCAGGGAGAATTTCTGAAACCCAAAAAAAAAATAAAATAGGCTTTCTATGGCCCACTATTTGTGAGAGAGATGGGACGCTCAGGACTGGCACAGATGGCACGCTCAGGACTGGCACAGAAGCCCAGAGGCCAATATTAATCTCCCTTTTTTTCTGGGAGAATTTATAAAACCAAAAAAATATTTAAATAGGCTTTCTATGGCCCACTATTTGTGAGAGAGATGGCACGCTCAGGACTGGCACAGATGGCACGCTCACAACTGGCACAGAAGCCCAGAGGCCAATATTAATCTCCCTTTTTTTCTGGGAGAATTTATAAAACCAAAAAAATATTTAAATAGGCTTTCTATGGCCCACTATTTGTGAGAGAGATGGCACGCTCAGGACTGGCACAGATGGCACGCTCACAACTGGCACACAAGCCCAGAGGCCAATATTAATCTCCCTTTTTTCAGGGAAAATTTATAAAACCAAAAAAAAAATTAAATAGGCTTTCTATGGCCCACTATTTGTGAGAGAGATGGCACGCTCAGGACTGGCACAGATGGCACGCTCACAACTGGCACACAAGCCCAGAGGCCAATATTAATCTCCCTTTTTTCAGGGAAAATTTATAAAACCAAAAAAAAAATTAAATAGGCTTTCTATGGCCCACTATTTGTGAGAGAGATGGGACGCTCAGGACTGGCACAGATGGCACGCTCAGGACTGGCACAGAAGCCCAGAGGCCAATATTAATCTCCCTTTTTTTCAGGGAGAATTTATAAAACCCAAAAAAAAATAAAATAGGCTTTCTATGGCCCACTATTTGTGAGAGAGATGGCACACTCAGGACTGGCACACAAGCCCAAAGGCCAATATTAATCTCCCACTGTATTTTTATCAGGGAGAATTTATACACCCCACAAAAAAAAATACAGAAAAATGAAAAGGCTTTCTATGGCCCACTATGTGAGAGAGATGGCACACACAGGGATGGCACTCTAGCAGAAATGCCAAATTGCCAATCTTAATCTCCCACCAAAAAAAAAAAAAAAAAAAAAACAGGGAATGTCCTACAATTACTATCTCCCTGCCTGCAGTAATCTCAGCCAGGTATGGCAGGCAGCTACTATCTCCCTGCCTGCAGTAATCTCAGCCAGGTATGGCAGGCAGCAATAAGGAGTGGACTGATGCACAAATGAAATAAAAAGTGTGGACAAACAAAAAAGATAGCTGTGCAGAAAGGAAGGAACAAGAGGATTTGTGCTTTGAAAAAAGCAGTTGGTTTGCACAGCGGCGTACACACAGCAATGCAGCTATCAGGGAGCCTTCTAGGGCAGCCCAATGAGCTACAGCGCTGAGGGGAAAAAAAAAAAAAAAAAAAATTCCACTGTCCCTGCACACCGAGGGTGGTGTTGGACAGTGCAAATCGCTGCAGCACAAGCGGTTTTGTGGTTAATGGACCCTGCCTAACGCTATCCCTGCTTCTGACAAAGCGGCAGCAACCTCTCCCTAAGCTCAGATCAGCAGCAGTAAGATGGCGGTCGGCGGGAACGCCTCTTTATAGCCCCTGTGACGTCGCAGACAGCAAGCCAATCACTGCAATGCCCTTCTCTAAGATGGTGGGGACCAGGACCTATGTCATCACGCTGCCCACACTCTGCGTTTACCTTCATTGGCTGAGAAATGGCGCTTTTCGCGTCATTGAAACGCGACTTTGGCGCGAAAGTCGCGTACCGCATGGCCGACCCCGCACAGGGGTCGGATCGGGTTTCATGAAACCCCGACTTAGCCAAAAGTCGGCGACTTTTGAAAATGTTCGACCCGTTTCGCTCAACCCTAGCTGAGATCTGGGGAGTTTCCTGGCCACGGACACAAAATGTCAATGTTTTGTTCATTAAGCCTTGTGACCTGTCTCCATCATTCTTTCTCCCTCCATGGATGAGAAGCCCCCACATGAATGTTCTCTGATGAAGCCTCCTCAGACTATGAGGGACACCTGGAAGAATGATTGTCCGGAAGAAAAGGTGAGGCTAACAGTAAAGCCTCCTGAGATCATTCATGTGTGGGGGCTTCTCATCCGAGGAGGGGCTCACGCACAATTTTCTCTAAGGACGGGATTTAATCCTCCTCCAAGAGCAACTTCTCCCATCTTTCAGGACCATGTGGTGATGATGTTGTTCCCCCATTATGGATACCTCGAAACAAGGCAAAAGTGAGAACTACGTGGTTGGTGAACAAAACATTGCTATTTTGTGTCCTGGAAACTCCTCAGATCTGATTCCATCGAGAGCCTGCGATCAATCCTCAAAAAGTGGGAACAAAATCCCAGAAGTTGTGATAGACTCTGAGCTCTGATGAGACAAGGACGGGCGGCCATCAGCCATCAGAAACCGATATCCAGGTGTCGGTGGAAGGGAGAACAAGGGGCAGCGCTGGGAATATTGAGGAGTCTCAAGAACTTTATGGATTTGTCAATAAAAGTGTAAAAATTCATGAAATGTTTATAATTGTACATCTTGTACGTCAGTAACCATAGAAACAGCAACCGAAAGAGAGAAAAAACACTAAAGAGACAAAATGTCAGGAACAAAACTTGTGTCACTCACAACTCGGGGCAGCAGCTTTTATCTGTAGGTCAGGACCCCCAGAGATTTGTGCTGCCCCTGGGCTTCGCTCACAGAGGATTGTTTGTGCTGATACATTGGAGCAAACCCACATAAGTGGCACAGAAGGAATTTTCAGTCTCTGTCGATATTTCTCTTCATTAACAGCAAGCGAAGAACTGAGGAATTGATCCCCAAAGTCTATCAGTAATTCTTCAGCTCTCCAGGCCGTGGTCAGACGTGGCGGCCGCTCCTGTCACTCACTCGCCCCCTCTTGCTGCTTCTTCCTGTGACTCCTGTAAATACTTTGTGTTTTGAAACAATATTCCCAGCAAATCTAACATTCCTGATAATGGGGGAGGGAATCGGTATGTCTCCCTCCATGTAGTAGCCCTGGCTTTATCACATCTGGGGGGTGCACATAGATAAACAGGAAGTTCTAATTACAGCCACAAAGCAGAATAATCTATCTATAGAAAGAGGCGAATCCCAAATCTGCCTCTGTGCTCGCAGACCAGAAAGCAAGAGTTTCTGCAGGAAATCTGCAACTTCCGAGACATTTAATGTCCCACGAGGCTCATGCACAACGTCGGGCTGCGCTCACATGTTGCGGTTTACGTGGATTCAGTGGTGAATCTTTGTCAAATGTGCTGACACTCTGCAACCCCATTTATACACTAAAAAATATTAACTGATGTTTCATACTGACGGCAAATTATTCCTGCAGATTGCACACAGAGAAGACCCAGAAATGAATCCAGTGAATGGGGCTTATTGTGCGGATCAGCAGCAGGAATCTGCCCCACATCCTGGCGGATTTACAGCGTCACACGTGTGATCATTCCCTTGAGGGGCCATTGTTTCCTTGGGATTCTTTGGAATCAAAGGGGACTTCCAAATTCGTGCAAATAAATTCTAATTGCGGAAGAGTCAGCCGGCCGTACAGCTCGGACAAGGATCACAATGCAATGCTTGGACTGACCGGCGGCTCTCCTGACCTGGGCGTGACAGCAATGGCCAGTCCAAGCATTTGTTTGCAATCCTAGTCTTACGACCGTCTGACTCTTCCCTTAGGGTACCGTCACACAGTGGCACTTTGGTCGCTACGACGGCACGATCCGTGACGTTCCAGCGATATACTTACGATCTCGCTGTGTGACACGCTCCTGCGATCAGGGACCCCGCTGAGAATCGTACGTCGTAGCAGATCGTTTGAAACTTTCTTTCGTCGTCTAGTGTCCCGCTGTGGCGGCATGATCGCATGGTGTAACAAAGGTGTGCACGATATTGTATACGATGTGCGCATAGTAACCAACGGCTTCTACATCGCACATACGTCATGAAATTATCGCTCCGGCATCGTGCATTGCGAAGTGTGACAGCAGTCTACGACGCTGGAGCGATATTGGAGCGTCACGGATCGTGCCGTCGTAGCGACCAAAGTGCCACTGTGAGACGGTACCTTAACTCTGAAACATTTCAGAAAACCTTGAACATTGTCTGATACTTTGTAGAAAAGTATTGAAATGGGTTTAGGGCAGAGGTGCACAAACTTTTTTTTTAGTCCTAGGGCCACATTGTTAGACTGTATTAGTCCCCAGAGCTGCGCTAAAACTTAAAGGGAACAGTATATGTCATAACTAGAGGGTCACTGTATCAATGTATTTAACTTCCACTTTTGTAGAAAATACTATAACTATAATAGGTATCGGGGTGGCAATCGCACCTGGGCCCTGGAGCTTAAGGGGGCACAAAAGGTCCATATGAAAACACAATTATTATTATTTAAAAACCTGTAGTAATTGGGGGGCCCTTTTGGAGCTTTTCATTGGGGCCCATGAGCTTCAAGTTACACCACTGGGTGTCCCTCTGCCTCCTTCCAGAGAAAAGGCATTGAGGTAGCCACATATAAGCACAGGTAACTCCAATAACGTATACAAAAGTGTCAGACACCGCAGAACAATTCACATCCCTCCGACATAACTTATGGTGGACCAAGCCACATTAAAGGGAACCTGTGCCCCCAAAATGGAAGGTGAGCTAAGCCCACCGGCATCAGGGGCTTATCTCCAGCATTCTGTAATGCATTCTGTAATGCTGGAGATAAGCCCCCGATGTATCCTGAAAGATGAGAAAAAGAGGTTACATTATACTCACCTGGGCAGGCGGTCTGATCCAATGGGCGTCGCGGTTCGGCCCGGGGCCTCCCATATTCATAGGACAACGTCCTCTTCCAGCCGCGGCCCCGGCGCAGTCGTACTGATGTGTCCTGTTGAGGGCAGAGCAAAGTACTGCAGTGCGCAGGGAAAGGTCAGAGAGGCCGAGCACCTCAACAGGACAGGTCAGTACGCCGGAGCCGCAGCATGAAGACAAGAAGAAGACGTGATCGTAAGAAGATGGGAGGCCCCGGACCGCGACGCCCATCACATCGGACTGCAGTGGGACCGCCCCTGGGTGAGTATAATATAACCTTTATTTCTCCTCTTTCAGGATACATCGGGGGCTTATCTACAGCATTACAGAATGCTGCAGATAAGCCCCTGATGACGGTGGGCGAAGTTCATCTTCCATTTCGGGGGTGACCGGTTCCCTTTAATGCACAGCCATGTGTTCCTCTCTAAGGAACCGAACAGAGTGGGGTCCCAAACCTAGTGATGCCAGATGTGCTGGGGGCTACACAGAATGACATCCCAGGGCCCATGTAGCTTTAGGGGCCACAGGTTGTGCCCCTGGTGCCGGAGTTTGCCTAGATGCCACATGATTGTAATAAATGTGCTTTCTACTAGAGGTTTATTAACAGAATAAGGACATACTCTGGAAGATGGAGGTGAATGAGGGCCTGTGGAAACATTCAAGTGTACAGTTTGCTACAATTGTATCCAGTCTAGACTGATACATTGTAACAAATTGTCTTACTGCTCACTGGCACTGAATGGTGCTTCACCTCAGATCTCTGCCCCATATACAAAGTAGAGGTGTTGAGTCCTCTGTACCTGAAGATTGACGGGGAATCCCTTCCTCAAAAAATGTAGGTGCAAAACTAAAGTCAAACAATGTGACAAGCAACTGCCCATGGGAAGCACAAGATATTCCGGCCTGTGAAAAAGCAGAACTAGGACCTCCATAGATCTGAGCCGCATAGGCTGCACCAAGATATTACTACTGATACCAGGTAATGGCTGTGCCTTATGCAGGGCTGCCACTAGGAATTTCGGGGCCCCATATTGGAAACATTTTTGGGGCCCCCTTGAAACTCCGCCTAGGCTCCACTCTAACCTCTCAAACCTTCCACAGTTCCACCACCCTCTCTTGGAAAAACTCCACATCTGCACCACGTCCTCACCAATCACACATTAACAGTTCCCATCACCAGATCACATACATAGCCAGCAGCTTTTGTTTTGGCCAAAAGATTTTTTAATCCGCCGCCACAACAAGGCAGACTCTTTTGGCCGGGCTCTGCTCTACTGTAAAATATTAAACATTTGTTAAAATATCCAATACAATTTTAGGTATATTTTTATTTTCAATTTTTAAAATGACCAAAAATAGCACATACAAGGGACAAATATCACCGCACCATGACCGAATCACATATTACCACCACATGGTGACCAATAATACCACATACAAGGAAACAATAGCACCACACCATGGCGAGATCACATATTACCACCACAGTGACCGAATAATAGCACATACAAGGAATAAATACCACCACGCCATGACCAGACTACATATTACCACCACATAGTGACCGAATACTAACACAATACTAATGCCATTATCCTAAGTGTTTATAAAGGTCCCGTAGTCTGTTTCAGTAGCTCCACAATCATGGGGAAGACTGCTGACTGACAGATGTCCAGAAGGCAGTCACTGAGGGGAAGCCACAAAAGGTCATTGCTAAAGAAGCCGGCTGTTCACACAGTGCTGGATCCAAGCAGATTAATGGAAAGTAGAGTGGAAGGAAAAAGTGTGGTAGGAAAAGGTGCACAAGCAACCGGGATAACCGCAGCCTGGAAAGGATGGTTAAGAAAAGACCATTCAGTAATGTGGGGGAGATTCACAAGGAGCGGACTGCTGCTGGAGTCATTGCTTCACCACACACAGACATCTCCAGGACATGGACTACAAGTGTCACATTCCTTGTGTCCGGCCACTCATGACCAATAGACAACGCCAGAAGCGTCTTACCTGGGCCAAGGAGGAAAAGAACTGGACTGTTGTCAGTGGTCCAAGGTGTTGTGTTCAGATGAAAGTAAATTTTGCATTTCATTTGGAATTGAAGGTCCCAGAGTCTGGAGGAAGAGTGGAGGCCACAATCCGAGCTGCTGGAGGTCTGGTGTGAAGTCTCCACAATCAGTGATGGTTTGGGGGCCATGTCATCTGCTGGTGTAGGTCCACTGTGTTATCAAGACCAAAGTCAGCGCAGCCGTCTACAGGACATTTTGGAGCACTTCATGCTTCCCTCTGCCGACAAGCTTTTTGGAGATGGAAATGTCATTCTTCAGCAGGACTTGGCCCCTGTCCACACTGCCAAAAGTACCAATACCTGGTGTAAAAACAACAGTATCACTGGGCTTGATCAGCAGCAAACTCGCTTGACCTTAACCCCATAGAGAATCTATGGAGTATTGTCAAGAGGAAGATGAGACACCAGAGCCAACAATGCAGACGAGCTGAAGGCTGCTATCAAAGCCACCTGGGCTTCCATAACCCCTCAGCAGCGCCACAGGCTGATCACCTCCATGCCACACAGCATTGATGCAGTAATTGATGCAGAAGGAGCCGCGACCAAGTATTGAGGGCATTTACTGAACAGACATTTCAGTAGGACAATATGTCGGATTTTACAATAATTTTTCAAGCTGGTGTTATAAAGTATTCTAATTTACTGAGATAATGACTTTTGGGTTTTCATTGGCTGTAAGCCATAATCATCAACATTAGCAGAAATAAACACATGAATTGAAGAACTGAAATAAATTAACGTTTTGAGAATATTCTAATTTTGTATCAGTGTACAGGTAATACAGTCATCACCAATGACATTATATACAGGAGCTCTGTATATAGTATATAGTGTCAGTGTACAGGTAACACACTGACTCACCGGTGATGTCTCTAGTTGAATTTCTTCATCTTTGCTTTTCTTCTTCATACAGTTCAGACTGCCCTCACTTCTTCCAGCCAGGACTTGTCTGTGCAGAAAATAACAGCCATCTAGAGCACATTCCACAATTTTCCCTTAACCTCTACACTACACCAGATGAAGAAAAAGAGCGACCATGTCACCCTGCACAGTAGCAGGAACTCTCCTCCCCCACACTGTAAACAGTATCCTCAAAAATAATATCCCTTAATTGGCCCCAACAGTAATAATATCCCACATTCTGGACCCCACGTGTCCTCCCATTCTGCCTCATGTCGCTCCATACTGCCCCCTAGTCATCCATAATAGTATAATGCAGCCCCATAGCGGTATAATGCAGCCCCATAGCTGTATAATGCAGCCCCATAGCTGTATAATGCAGCCCCATAGCTGTATAATGCAGCCCCATAGCTGTATAATGCAGCCCCATAGGAGTATAATGCACCCCCATAGGAGTATAATGCACCCCTACAGCTTAAGGGCTGACATCCCTTATTAATTCTTTAATGGCTGCCGTTTTTTATGGTCACCCCCATCTGTTTACAGTAATCTGGGACTTTTGTTAATGAGTAACCGTCGTTTTAATTTTTAGTTGATATAATAGTACAGGTAAAAATAAGAAACTTTTTAATATATCTTATTAGAGAAATAATTTTTCTCCTCCTGGACTGAATATTCATTCTCAAAATTATCCCTTCACAGGTTAAAGCGGTATGTGGTGAATACAGAGTATCCCTTAGGCTATGTGCACACATTGCGGATTTTTTGCATTTTATTCGCATTTTTTTACTTTAAAAACGCATACATTATGCATCCCATCATTTAGGATGCATTCCGCAATTTTTTGTGTACATGATGCGTTTTTTTTCTGCAAAAAAAAAAAACGCATCGCTGTAAAAAACGCAGCATGTTTATTAATTTTGTTGATTTTTTGCGTTTTTCCCGCTATTTAATGCATTGGGAAGCTCCGGAAAAAAACACGCAAAAAATGCGTAAAAAACGCATGCGGATTTCTTGCAGAAAATGTCCGGTTTTGCTCAGGAAATTTCTGCAAGAAATCCTCAGCGTGTGCACATAGCCTTACTCTGATAGGTGATGACAGTTGGTCCTCATAAAGTTCTATGGAAGTTGCAGCAGAATATCTGAGTCTACCTCTAGCTTCTCACCCTATGAGTCTGCCTCTTGCTCCTCTCCCTCTGTCTGCCGCTAGCTCCTCCCCCTCTGAGTCTGCATCTAGCTCCTCCTCCTTTTTATGCATCTGTCTCAAGCTCCTCACCCTCTGTGTGAGCCTTCTTCTATCTGCTCCCCCTCTGTCTGCCTCTGGCTCCTTACCCTCCGTTTAAGTCTGCATCTAGCTCCTCCCCTCTGTATGAGTCTCTCTAGCTCCTCCCCCTCTGTCTCAAGACTGTTTCTAGCTCATCCCCTCTGTGTGAGTATGCCTCTAGCTCCTCCCCCTCTGTCTGCCTCTAGCTTCTTACCCTCCCTTTGAGTCTGCATCTAGCTCCTCCCCTCTGTATGAGTCTCTCTAGCTCCTCCCCCTCTGTCTGCCTCTAGCTTCTTACCCTCCGTTTAAGTCTGCATCTAGCTCCTCCCCTCTGTATGAGTCTCTCTAGCTCCTCCCCCTCTGTCTCAGACTGTTTCTAGCTCATCCCCTCTATCTGAGTATGCCTCTAGCTCCTCCCCCTCTGTCTGCCTCTAGCTTCTTACCCTCCGTTTAAGTCTGCATCTAGCTCCTCCCCTCTGTATGAGTCTCTCTAGCTCCTCCCCCTCTGTCTCAGACTGTTTCTAGCTCATCCCCTCTATCTGAGTATGCCTCTAGCTCCTCCCCCTCTGTCTGCCTCTAGCTTCTTACCCTCCCTTTGAGTCTGCATCTAGCTCCTCCCCTCTGTGTGAGTCTCTCTAGCTCCTCCCCCTCTGTCTCAGACTGTTTCTAGCTCCTCCCCTCTGTGAATTTGCCTCCAGCTCCTCCTCTTTCAGTAATGAGAAAATCTGTTTTCCCTGAATACAGCTCTAACCTATGAATTGAGAGTGAAAAATCAGTCCAGAAGATTTCCAGTACCTGGTTTCCCTGATAAGATACATTGGGGAAAATAAGTATTTAATACTCTGACGATTTTCCAAGTTTTCCCACCTACAGAGGTCTTTAATTTTATTCATAGGTACACTTCCACTGTGAGAGACAGAATCTTAAAAAAAAATCCAGAAAATCACATTGTATAATTTTTACATAATTAATTACAAGAAAGATATTAGATCTTGGTACCGTGTTTGCCAGTAGATAGAGAAATATTTAGAATTGAGAGTCCTGAGTGGTTGATACTTTTTAATGGCGAACTGAAAAGATGGTAACAAATTGCAGCTTTCGAGACTACACAGGTCTCTTCATCAGGCAAAGACTAAAACACATTCTGAAGAATCACATATTTATACACAACACAGCACAGAAATAATGTCATAGATAAGACAGGTGAGGTGAAGCAGAATTATCATTATGTGAGAGGGATAGATATAGATTTTGGAACAGTTGATAGATAAGGAAGTCTTAAGGTACCGTCACACTAGACGATATCGCTAGCGATCCGTGACGTTGCAGCGTCCTCGCTAGCGATATCGTCCAGTGTGACAGGCAGCAGCGATCAGGCCCCTGCTGTGCTGTCGCTGGTCGGGGAAGAAAGTCCAGAACTTTGTTTCGTCGCTGGATCTCCCGCTGACATCGCTGGATCGGCGTGTGTGACACCGATTCAGCGATGTGTTCGCTGGTAACCAGGGTAAACATCGGGTTACTAAGCGCAGGGCCGCGCTTAGTAACCCGATGTTTACCCTGGTTACCATCCTAAAAGTAAAAAAAAAACAACCACTACATACTTACCTACTGCTGTCTGTCTCCGGCGCTCTGCTTCTCTGCTCTGGCTGTGAGCACGTCACCGCTCTGCTTTCCGGCTGCCCGGCGCTCACAGCCAGAGCAGAGGAGCACAGCGCCGGGGACAGACGGCTGTAGGTAAGTATGTAGTGGTTGTTTTTTTTACTTTAACGATGGTAACCAGGGTAAACATCGGGTTACTAAGCGCGGCCCTGCGCTTAGTAACCCGATGTTTACCCTGGTTACCGGCATCGTTGGTCGCTGGAGAGCGGTCTGTGTGACAGCTCTCCAGCGACCAAACAGCGACGCTGCAGCGATCCGGATCGTTGTCGGTATCGCTGCAGCGTCGCTTAGTCTGACGGTACCTTTAACGTTTTATGGTCCTCTGAATGGGTCTGGTTCTATGTTGTGATGACCCCAGAAGGTCTGAAGAGCAAATTCCTTAATTGATGTAAAAAGACATAAATCCATGTGAAACATTAATGCCTGCACTGAGAGTGTCAATTAATTAATTAACATAATTAATTAGCATTTTGTTGCATGAAATAAGTATGTGATACAGGAGAAAAACAGAACTTAAAATTTGGTGCAGAAACCTTTGTAATTTCAGAGGTCAGATGTTTCCTGTGGTTCCTGGCCAGGTTTGCACACACTGCAGCAGGGATATTGGCCCCCTCCTCCATACAGATCTTCTCCAGATCTTTCAGATTTTTGCCTGTCGCTGGGCAACTTTGAGTTTCAACTCCGTCCAAACATTTTCTATTGGGTTCAGGTCTGGAGACTGGCTAGGCCCCTCTAGGACCTCGAGATGTTTCTTACGGAGCCGCTCCTTAGTTGCCCTGGCTGTGTATTTTGGGTCATTGTCATGCTGGAAGACCCAGACACCACCCATCTTCAATGCTCTTACTGAGGGAAGGAGGTTGTTGGCCAAAATCTTGTGGTACATGACCCGATCCATCCTCCCTTCAATATGGTGCAGTCATTCTGTCCCCTTTGCAGAATAGCACCTCAATGTATGATGTTTCCCCCACCATTGCTCACGGTTGGGACGATGTTCTTGCGGTTCTACTCATCCATCTTCATCCTCCAAACACGGCGAGTGGAGTTGATACCATAAGGTTCAACTTTGGTCTCCTCTGACCACATGACCTTCTCCCATGCCTCCTCTGGATCACCCAGATGGTCATTGGCAAACTTCTATTGGGCCTGGATATGTGCTGGTGTGAGCAGGGGACCTTGTGTGTCCTGCAGGATTTTACTCCATGACAGCGTAGTGTGTTACTAACGGTTATGTTTGAGACTGTGGTCCCAGCTCTCTTCAGGACATTGACCAGTTCCTCCCGTGTAGTTCTTTGCTGATTCCTGACATCCTTACCCCACAAAGCAATGAACCCCCAGACCAAGGAAGGTTGACAGTCATCTTGTGTTTCTTCCATTTTCTAACCACAGAACTGATAATTGATAATGTTACAATAAAATTAGGTAACAGTATTAAAACGTGCCTTGTACAATATATATATATATATATATATATATATATATATATATATATACTAGATGGCAGCCCGATTCTAAAGAATCGGGAGTCTAGAATCCATATATACTTTATTCAAATGTAAGAATAATACAATTAATAAATCATAGTAAGAAAGAACAAAAATAATAGGCAGTATATGGAGAAAACACCAAACAAAAGTTCAAAATTGGTGTGAAAATGTCACTGAACCACTTCACAACTAAATATATATAGTTTTGGTAAATGGTATTATCATTTTTTTGACGAAATTCGGCAGGAGCTTGAAGAGCAACGTCACTGGGCCGCCTCCACGCAGTAGAAACTTGCTGTGAGGTAAAAATTCAAAAATCACACCAAAATGGCGGGCGGAGTGTGTCACAGTACGGCACGTTTCTGATTGGTCGCTCGCAGCAGGCGGCAACCAATCAGACACTGGACACTGTTGACGTCACTTATCTCCGGACATTAGCTCCGGACATTAGCTCCGGACATTAGCTCCGGACAGGAAGTTGGCACAAATTGCAGGAAGTAGTATTCTAGGCAATTATATATTAGATATATATATATTATTATTATTATTATACATTTCTTTATAAATGTAAAGCGCCATGGAATAAATGGCGCTATAAAAATGTATAATAATAATAACCACAGTTGTTGTCTTCTCACCAAGCTGCTTGCCTATTGTCCTGTAGCCCATCCCAGGCTTGTGCAGGTCTACAATTCTGGCCCTGGTGTCCTTCGACAGCTTTTTGGTCTTGGCCATAGTGGAGAGGTTGGAGTGAGATTGAGTGTGTGGACAGGTGTCTTTTATACAGATAACGAGGTCAAACAGGAGCAATTAATCCAGGTAATGAGCGCAGAGTAGGAGGCTTCTTACAGAAACACTAACGGGTCTGTGAGAGCAGAATTCTCGCTGGTTGGTCGGTGATCAAATACTTATTTCATGCAATAAAATGCAAATTAATTATGTGAAAATCCTACAATGTGATTTTCTTTTTGTTTGTTTTCGGTTTTTTTAGATTCAGTCTATTATTTGTAAGTGGGAAAACTTAAAAAATTGGCCGTGTATCAAATACTTATTTTCCCCACTGTATATTACAAAGTTTCTTATTTTCAGCTGTTCTTTTGATTTATGAAATAAAAATTAACATGACGATGACTCTTTAATCCGATTATAAAGCTGTTACTGTAACACAAGCCATTGATATGGAGCCCCCGCCTCCCTCCAGCCTCTAGGGAGGTTTTCCAGGGCTCGGCCCGACCCGGGATTCCTTCTTATACAATGACCCTGTTTTTAGTAGCCGGACCCCGTGTCAGGTGACAAGTGGTATTTTAGGGTATTTTATAAATATAGCAGTAGGTTCTGAGTATTTGCATTGGGGACCCCTCACGTGCCTCCCCATTGTCAGATGCAGCAGAACCCCCATTGTGCACAGTCCTTGTGATCGCCGGCCCTTTAACACGTCATTGTGTTTTTGCTACAATAGTAATGAAAGTAAACATTATTTTTAGAGGCCCCTTGGGTGGAAATGTTCCCCATAGCGAGGGCCCTATTGTTCTTGGCTGTGCCCTTCCTGCCCCGCAGTCCAGCCGCCTCACGTCACCAACACTTTCAGCTCCTCATCGTGTCACCTCTGGAATACATCATACCTTCATTTTACAGGGATCTGAGAGCTCTGGACTTCCTGACGTTCTAGGTCTCGGTTTGGGATTACTGATTGTTTCCATTTTGATTTTATTTTTTGCTGTTTTTGGTACTGAGGACAGAATTTGCGTGATGCAGAAGGCTTGGCTGTTTTTGTGGTGGGACGGGAATAATATGATGGGGATATTGGGGGTGATAGTCATGATAAAGATATGCCTACTATAGAATAGGTCCCTATAGCTGTTATGGGGTCTATGCAGCGTCTTCCAAGTCAGTGACCTGCAGCGCCCCAGAGACCTGGTCGTTGCAGTAATGTCGTTCTGCCACTAAGGGGAGTGATGTTATGTCTGATGGCACTAAGGGAGTTCATCTGACCAGGTATCACCAGCACACATTACACTTCACACTCCGGCCACTAGGGGGAGCAAAAGGTTCTATTTATTGGGCCACTCCTCACACTGGTAAAACTAGGGGTGGGATAGGAAGTTAGTCAGAAGCTGACTGGGTTGGATTCATACATCCCGTGGCAGGGGGTGTTGCAGGGGGAAGATTCAGGGGGGTCCCTGTCAGGCGTGGGAACCTGGCAGGTACCTAGCGACAAGAACAGAACGTTACGGAGCCGCGCCTGCACTACCCGCGGCAGTATCCTAAGAAAGAGACACGAAGCGAAGGATATTGTGGACAGTGAGAAACGAGATCAAGCACAAAGGAGAACCAGTAGGAGTCGTGCCCGGAGAACGGCAACATCTTACTGAGGCGCGTAGCCGGTGGCCGGAACACCGAGGAAGTGACTGACTTTATGCCTTACTTCAAACTCCGCAGGACAGTTAATTATAGGTTGGCTGTCTACCTTAAATTTCCTACGCAGACATAGGGGGCAACGCGTGGAGAGGGGCATCCCGGAAGAGCTCCGAGCCTACCCGTCAAACGGGTGCGTCCTAGCCATAACAAACCTGGGGGACGGAGAATAGAAAGAACTGGAACGAATTAGAACGAACGAGAATAGAAGTTGTGAGGACTATCCTGAACGCTCAGCGGGGAAGGACTACAACACACAGGTGCTAGTGGTAGGCAACGATTTCCATCTGCGAAGGGAACTCTGGATGTGCCCATCGGACCGGCCGGTCTCAGACAGCCCTGTTAACAGTGCTCTGGATTGAGGATCCTGAAGTCTTCAGTAAAGAGGTAAAGAGACTGCAACCCTGTGTCCTCGTTATTGTCTGCACCTCACACCATCACCATCCACCTTACTGGGAAGCCCCGGGGATATACTTCACCTGTGGGAAGTTATACCATCTAGCTGCCATCACATCACCCCAGTGGACCCCAAGCAGCGTCGGTCACCCTGACCGAACACCACAGGTGGCGTCACAAACCCTTGACAGACTCGTATCACCTTTCATTGGGCGCCCCTTAGCAGGGTCACAGACCGGGTCCAGCCACCGTGACAACCCCAGAACTGATCCAGCAGAGGACTGGTACCGAGTAACCAGCGGCCCTGCGTCTGGGGGCGCTCCAGACCCATTAGCCCATTCCAATGACTGGTGTAATCATGTCCATGTTGGCAATGTAATACCCATCTGTCCTGCAGAGGGCACTGTACTGTGATGAGGCCCCTACTGCTGTCATGGGGTCTTTGCAGAGGGCCCTGGATGGAACAAATGCCGGACTCTCTCATGTACATGTTGGTATGTAATGGACCTATGTCAAGAGGAGGATTTTCTTTTTCTGGCCCAGAATTTGTTATATACGCAGCCTGGAAGGGACAGATGCTTGCTGTCAGTGAATGGCTAAAACTCATCTAGAATCTCAAAATCTGCCAGGCTTAAAGCTCTCACAGCCGAATCCAGCCTAAACAATCCCCTGCTGAACACCTCAGCACAAACCTCCCTACCATTGTGAGGCCGGTTTCACATGTCAGTGGCTCCGGTACGTGAGGTGACAGTTTCCTCACGTACCGGAGACACTGACTCACGTAGACACATTGAAATCAATGTGTCTCTGCACATGTCAGCGTGTTTTAACATAGTAACATAGTAACATAGTTAGTAAGGCCGAAAAAAGACGTTTGTCCATCCAGTTCAGCCCATATTCCATCATAATAAATCCCCAGATCTACGTCCTTCTACAGAACCTAATAATTGTATGATACAATATTGTTCTGCTCCAGGAAGACATCCAGGCCTCTCTTGAACCCCTCGACTGAGTTCGCCATCACCACCTCCTCAAGCAAGCAATTCCAGATTCTCACTGCCCTAACAGTAAAGAATCCTCTTCTATGTTGGTGGAAAAACCTCCTCTCCTCCAGACGCAAAGAATGCCCCCTTGTGCCCGTCACCTTCCTTGGTATAAACAGATCCTCAGCGAGATATTTGTATTGTCCCCTTATATACTTATACATGGTTATTAGATCGCCCCTCAGTCGTCTTTTTTCTAGACTAAATAATCCTAATTTCGCTAATCTATCTGGATATTGTAGTTGTCCCATCCCCTTTATTAATTTTGTTGCCCTCCTTTGTACTTTCTCTAGTTCCATTATATCCTTCTTGAGCACCGGTGCCCAAAACTGGACACAGTACTCCATGTGCGGTCTAACTAGGGATTTGTACAGAGGCAGTATAATGCTCTCATCATGTGTATCCAGACCTCTTTTTATGCACCCCATGATCCTGTTTGCCTTGGCAGCTGCTGCCTGGCACTGGCTGCTCCAGGTAAGTTTATCATTAACTAGGATCCCCAAGTCCTTCTCCCTGTCAGATTTACCCAGTGGTTTCCCGTTCAGTGCATAATGGTGATATTGATTCCTTCTTCCCATGTGTATAACCTTACATTTATCATTGTTAAACCTCATCTGCCACCTTTCAGCCCAAGTTTCCAACTTATCCAGATCCATCTGTAGCAGAATACTATCTTCTCTTGTATTAACTGCTTTACATAGTTTTGTATCATCTGCAAATATCGATATTTTACTGTGTAAACCTTCTACCAGATCATTAATGAATATGTTGAAGAGAACAGGTCCCAATACTGACCCCTGCGGTACCCACTGGTCACAGCGACCCAGTTAGAGACTATACCATTTATAACCACCCTCTGCTTTCTATCACTAAGCCAGTTACTAACCCATTTACACACATTTTCCCCCAGACCAAGCATTCTCATTTTGTGTACCAACCTCTTGTGCGGCACGGTATCAAACGCTTTGGAAAAATCGAGATATACCATGTCCAATGACTCACCGTGGTCCAGCCTATAGCTTACCTCTTCATAAAAACTGATTAGATCATGTCAGTGTTCGTGGGAGCGCACGGATTACACGGACCCATTAAAGTCAATGGGTCCGTGTAAAACACGTACTGCACACGGACGCTGTCCATGTGCAGTCCGTGTGCCGTGCAGGAGACAGCACTACAGTAAGCGCTGTCCCCCCCACGTGGTGCTGAAGCTGCAATTCATATCTTCTTTCCAGCAGCGTTTCTTTCCCCCCCGCTGTTAATGAAATGCTCACCCGGCTCCCTCGCAGCGTCCTCTCCTGGCCGCACCTTCTACTGTATGAGCGGTCACGTGGGGCCGCCGATTACAGGGCGAAAGGGGGGCATATATTTAAACAATGTGAATTAGGGTATTAATTCTGTCTCCCCTGGGTATTTTTTGCATTTTATGTACCGTACCATTTTTCTTTTACTTTTGTCAATAAAATAAGATATATTTTGATAATTTTTGGTTCTCTTCTTTGGGCTCAGGGGTTAATTCCTACTGAGTTTTCCTGTTGGTTGTATATGTGCACACGTTGCGGATTATGCTGCAGATTCGCAGTAGTTTTCCTTGCGTTGTACAGTACATGTAAACCTATGGAAAACAAAATCCGCAGTGCACATGCTGCGGAAAAAAATGTGCGGAAAAGTAGCGTTCTTTATTCTGTAGCACGTCAATTCTTTGTGCGGATTCCTCAGCAGTTTACACCTGCTCCATAATAGGAATCAGCAGGTGTAAAACCGCAGGTGGAATCTGCAAACAAAAAAAAGCGGTAAATCCGCGGTAATTCCGGATTACCTGCAGATTTACCAAAATCAGTCCGGAAAATTCTGCAGAATAATCCGCAGCGTGTGCTCACAGCATGACAGTAGTGTGTAGTCAGGACGCAGTGCCCTCAGATCGCCTCTTTTTCTGGGGGGCGCTAATATTCCAGGAGAGATAAAAAAAATCCTCCATCCCCATCATGAATATCGCCACTTACCTCATGAAGATGGCCGCCTGCCAGAGATCCTCCGTGTCGCCCATAGCAACCAACCAGCACGCAGCGTTCATCTGTACCACTGCTGTGGGAAGTGAAAGCTGCTGTGTAATTGGTTGCTATGGGAGACGGGGCCTTGGCAGGTAACTGAGGCCTGGGTCCTGTCAGACATAAATGACGGCACCGGACGTGGATGATTTGAGTGTTTTTCTGGGACCTTCCATCACTTTACTTCCAGGAATGTTCCTCAGGGCGAATCTCTAAGGCGAATACATGAGACGTTTCTGTAGGTTTATGAAGCCACCAAAGTCACACATCGGACTGAAGCCCCCGAATGTGGACGCTAGACCTAGAAGTACACGACGGAAACCGTACCGCCACATGATGCCCGTGTTATTATAGGTACCGAATGGGGCACTTTTTAGCCCCGGGAGCATTTATGGGGGCTCGTGGTTGAGATGTGAATTGTCCCACAAAAGGGGATGGAATGATGGGAGAAATCTAACATCTTACCGACACAGGGTCTGATGTGCCGTCATACAGTGTCCATCACCTGCCGTCATACAGCGTCCATCACCTGCCGTCAGACAGCGTCCATCACCTGCCGTCATACAGCGTCCATCACCTGCCGTCATACAGCGTCCATCACCTGCCGTCATACAGCGTCCATCACCTGCCGTCATACAGCGTCCATCACCTGCCGTCATACAGCGTCCATCACCTGCCGTCATACAGCGTCCATCACCTGCCGTCATACAGCGTCCATCACCTGCCGTCATACAGCGTCCATCACCTGCCGTCATACAGCGTCCATCACCTGCCGTCATACAGCGTCCATCACCTGCCGTCACCGCGCACACAAGGCTTTATGCTTCCTCCTTGTAGGATCCAGGCTTTGGTTAAACATGTAGGATCCTAAAACCCATCACCATGAGGTCTTGTCATGGAGGTCCGCACTATGCAGATAATGAGACCATTAGTCATGTTCCTTCATGCGAATGTTGGGATGCTGGGGGGCATTGCTCCCATTTCTGCTCCCATTGAGGTCATTATCCAGCTTTACCAGGGCCCTGAAACCAATTTACCTATGCTTCATACCACTATGCTGCTCAAATACGTAGTACTGCCACACCAAATGTATAGTGACAGAACATTACACACCATAGTACCAATAATGCTGCACATATAATGTGCCGCTATACCACACATAGTACTGCACAATATATGGTATTACAACATTACACACCATAGTACCGATAATAATGCACATACTGTACAATGTGCCGCTATACCACACATAGTACTGCACAATATATAGTATTACAACATTGCACACCATAGTACCGATAATACTGCACATATAACGTGCCGCTCTTC
The DNA here is from genome assembly GCF_032444005.1 of Ranitomeya imitator. Taxonomy (NCBI): domain Eukaryota; kingdom Metazoa; phylum Chordata; class Amphibia; order Anura; family Dendrobatidae; genus Ranitomeya; species Ranitomeya imitator. The sequence continues at coordinate 847,616,866 of NC_091283.1, read as the reverse complement.
CGCACACATAGTACTGCACAATATATAGTATTACAACATTACACACCATAGTACCGATAATACTGCACATATAACGTGCCACTCTACCGCACACATAGTACTGCACAATATATAGTATTACAACATTTCACACCATAGTACCGATAATACTGCACATATAACGTGCCGCTATACCACACATAGTACTGCACAATATATAGTATTACAACATTGCACACCATAGTACAGATAATACTGCACATATAACGTGCCGCTCTTCCGCACACATAGTACTGCACAATATATAGTATTACAACATTACACACCATAGTACCGATAATACTGCACATATAACGTGCTGCTCTACCGCACACATAGTACTGCACTATATATAGTATTACAACATTACACACCATAGTACAGATAATACTGCACATACAACTTGCTGCTCTACCGCACACATAGTACTGCACAATATATAGTATTACAACATTACACACCATAGTACCGATATTACTGCACATATAACGTGCCGCTCTTCCGCACACATAGTAATGCACGATATATAGTATTACAACATTACACCCCATAGTACCGATAATACTTCACATACAATGTGCAGCTATACTGCGCTAATATATAGTACTGCAATATTATACACAAAAATAATACTGCAATAACACACGCAGCACAGTACTGCTAATCTGCACATATACCTAGTAGCAATTACACCCAAAAATGATACCGCTATACCATACCAAAATGGTAGCACTAAACTGCCCACGATTTCTCACACACAGTGTCACTAGACCACAGTCACCATCCTGCACACATATACGGGGTGTCACTGTGGCGGTATTATAGATGGTTTTCCTGACAGTGTAAAGTCCTGGTAATCTGAGATACTGTAGGGGTGGAGGATATTGCTCCTGGAGGTCGCAGATATCGGCATGACCTGAGATGACCTTTCATCCTCTGACAACCTTCCATATGGGGTAGATGTATAACATCATACCTGCGGACCCCCAGAAACACAGCCTCCATTATTGTTGTGGTGGTCCGGGCTGCTGCACTGATTGCATTAGGATGAAGGGTTAAAGGTTTGGCAGCACAGTCGTTTCCCGTCTCGCTGACAAATACGCGATTGTCCGCGTTCACGGCCCTACAAGAGGGGCCACATGAAAAGCGGGTTTGTTGCCGGTTCCTCCAACTTCTGAACTACTGTAATGAAAGTTAATGGCACATGTGGAGAAGCTGGAAAATGACAAGCGGCCATTATATGGGACAATGGCGCTGTGTGTGAGCGCTGCAGAACGTGACCGCTGTCTGCTCCGCGGATAGAGACACAGACCCTCCGCTGTCCGCCACCAGCCCCCGTATACCGCAGACTAGCCCCCAATTATAAGGATGTTCCAGCTTCACCCACGCAGGAAATGCAGCCGCTTATAGAACAATCCCCTAATAGAAGAGTAATATTATCACTGCAGCATTGATCTAGTGTACAGGAGCTCACAATGCCCCCAACCTCCAGAGAGCCCCCCATATGTGCTGTCTGCAAGGTTCAATAGCAAGGGGCGGGGCTGGAGTATAAGGGGCGTGGTCTCATCATTATATCAGGGATGTCATCACCGGGGGCGGGGCTGATAACCTCACATGTATACAGGCAGGTTGTCAGCAGTGATAGATGAGGGGCGGGGCTGGAGTATAAGGGGCGTGGTCTCATCATTATATCAGTGATGTCATCACCGGGGGCGGGGCTGATAACCTCTCACATGTATGCAGGCAGGTTGTCAGCAGTGATAGATGAGGGGCGGGGCTGGAGTATTAGGGGTGTGGTCTCATTGTCAGGAACATGAGGTGTTTGTCTATTATCACGCACACTGAGCTCTGCTACATCCAAGAACAGACACGCTGCAGATTCAACCCCCCTTTCTTCTCTCTGCCTGCTAGCACAGTGAAATTCTAGCCACTCGTTACCCCCTCCCGAGGAATATCTTTGTTTGCAGCTGTAAACCAAAAGTAAAGTGTAGCAAAGCATGGTCAGGGGCATTCCCTTTGTTCTCTTAAACTGATACATAATCGCGCAGCTTAGGTCGGGAACCAGGACAAATACATTTTTGGCACCTGCATCGGCCGGGCCATCACCCAGTGCATTTCCCAATTTCCTGTACCCTTGGTATCCGAGAAACAAATTACTGTTTACTCACTGTGCCTAGCCAGGTCATGTTTGGTCTTAATAGAATAGAAACTCGATCAATGATAATTCCATTGTCGCTCTACGAGGTTGCATCCTGGAGCTACGGTGGATATGAATGTTCCATAACTCTGAGTCCCTCTGAGAAATGAGTGCATTTCATAACTCAGCCCACTCAGTGATGTCACGACCAGAGGGCTACCTTAACCCTGCTGAGTTGTTAGCTAGTCTTTGGCCAGGAAGAGAGCCAACAGCAGCTCTGCAAGCTGCTCTGATGCACGCTGATGTTCGCCCCTCCCCCACAGCACATGGTTTGCCATGATCTGAAATGATATGAGAGAAATGTAAGTGCTTTTCCAACTTTAATCCCTTTTTATTTGTAATTGTACTGTACATACGATACTTGTCCACTTTTATGGTATCTTTTTATACTGTAAACACTGCCTACCTTTTTGGAGTAAAATATATAAAATTACTAGTTTTGTTTCTCCTTGCTCTATAACGTACTGTCACGTCCTCTGAAGTGAAATACGCTACTAATCTGGCTTGGCTCCGGACCCGTTATTAATTAAGAAATGGGAGCTGGTGGCAGCGGATTTGTCCTGTGCGTTTGGGAGGCTTTGTAGAGACTGACGGTGTTGATAATTATTGTTCCCGCCTGAGTGGGAGTAGTTAAATCGCTCTTGCTGCTGTGTGCCCATTAGCCAGTACGAAGTAAGCCAGCCTTTCTGGCAACTAATTCATTGCCCTGTCTAACCTGAGGGTAAGGGGGGCGCCAGAGAGCTGCAAGTTCCAAACCGGAACTGGGAAGTGGGATATAGATAAATCCCCTTCAGAAAGGAACTGGGGGCAACCAAACAACCCCACTTCATGACAAACTGGTGTGAGTGGTGGGGGTGATAAAGTGATCCTCCCCATGAACCGTGACAATTATATCAGTGATGTCATCATCGGGGGCGGGGCTGATAACCTCTCACATGTATACAGACAGGTTGTCATCAGTGATAGATGAGGGGTGGGGCTGGAGTATAAGGGGTGTGGTCTCATCATTATATCAGTGATGTCATCACCGGGGGCGGGGCTGATAACCTCTCACATGTATACAGGCAGATTGTCAGCAGTGATAGATGAGGGGTGGGGCTGGAATATAAGGGGCGTGGTCTCATCATTATATCAGTGATGTCATCACCGGGAGCGGGGCTGATAACTTCTCACATGTATACAGGCAGGATGTCAGCAGTGATAGATGAGGGGCAGGGCAGGACTATAAGGGGTGTGGTCTCATTACATCAGTGATGTAATCACCGGGGGCGGGGCTGATAACCTCTCACATGTATACAGGCAGGGTGTCAGCAGTGATAGATGAGGGTCGGGGCTGGAGTATAAGGGGTGTGGTCTCATTACATCAGTGATGTCATCACCGGGGGCGGGGCTGGTGACCTCTCACATGTATACAGGCAGGATGTCAGCAGTGATAGATGAGGGGCAGGGCAGGACTATAAGGGGTGTGGTCTCATTACATCAGTGATGTAATCACCGGGGGCGGGTGTTGTGAATTCCACTCTTGGGCTCCCTCCGGTGGTTGTAAGTGGCACTTTTGTGAGTTCTGCTCTTGGGCTCCCTCTTGTGGTTTCTAGCGGTATGGCTGCTCCTTGGAGTTAGCTGTCATCAGCTGCCTCCACTTATTGTCTGCTATTTAAGTCTGGCTCTTTATTCAGCCTGTGCCACTTGTCAATGTTTCCTGGCTGGATTAACATCTCTGCTTGGATTTTCCTGGTTTCCTGACCAGTTCTGCAAAGATAAGTTCTGGCTTTGCTCATTTCAGTCCACATGTTGTGGACTTATTGTTCTGTGCATTCTATATTTGTCCAGTTGTCAGTATGGATTTTTTCTGTTAGCTGGAAGCTCTGGGAAGCAGATTTACCCTCCACACCTTTAGTCAGGTGTGGAGATTTTGTAAACTCTGTGTGGATTGTTTTGTAGTTTTTATACTGACCGCACAGTATCTTTCCTTTGGGGATTTTCTCTGAGGCAAGATAGGTTTCCTGTTTCCATCTTTAGGGGAAGTAAGATCTTAGGCTGTGCCGAGGGGTCTAGGGAGCGTCAGGTACCCCCCACGGATATTTTTAGTTGCGCTGCTAGGTTCAGGGTCTGCGGTCAGTACAGATACCACCTCCTTCAGGGCTTGTCTCATGTTGTTCCTAAACCACCAGATCATAACAGTGGGGCTGATAGCCTCTCACATGTATACAGGCAGGTTGACAGCAGTGATATATGAGGGGCGGAGCTGGAGTATAAGGGGCGTGATCTCATCATTATATCAGTGATGTCATCACCGGGGGTGGGGCTGAAGTATAAGGGGCGTGGTCTCATCATTATATCAGTGATGTCATCACCGGGGGTGGGGCTGGAGTATAAGGGGTGTGGTCTCATAATTATATCAGTGATGTCATCACAGGGGGCGGGGCTGATAACCTCTCACATGTATACAGGTAGGTTGTCAATAGTGAGAGATGAGGGGCGGGGCTGGAGTATAAGGGGCGTGGTCTCATTATATCAGTGATGTCATCACCTGGCCGGGGCTGATAACCTCTCACATGTATACAGGTAGGTTGTCAGTAGTGATAGATGAGGGGCGGGGCTGGGGTATAAGGGGTGTGGTCTCATCATTATATCAGTGATGTCATTACCGGGGCGGGGCTGGAGTATAAGGGGTGTGGTCTCATCATTATAAAAGTGATTTCATCTCTGGGGCGGGGCTGGAGTATGAGGGGTGTGGTCTCATGATTATATCAGTGATGTCATTACCGGGGCGGGGCTGGAGTATAAGGGGTGTGGTCTCATCATTATATCAGTGATGTCATCACCGGGGGCGGGGCTGATAACCTCTCACATGTATACAGGCAGGTTGTCAGTAGGAATATCTGTAGGGTGCGGGGTTCTCCCTCTCACACCCTGTGTAGACGGCTGATCCCGGAGTTGTCAGCGTTTATCCGCTTCCTGTTGCCGCGGTGATAGAACTTTCTTTGAACTTGTGGATCAGGACTCTGCTCGCCCCCCGGGGCTGGTGGCTATAAAGGCCGCTGGCTCCAGATCTGCAGCACAAGTTTCTCTACAGAATTTGTGTGATTAGTTTATTTCTAGAATTATGAATGGCTGCAGAGGGAGGGACGAGGCGATCTCCTCCAGGACCCCCATAGATGAGAGCGCAGCTGCAGCCTCGTTACTGTGGGCATCTCCGGGTCATATTCTTATCATAGTGTTCTAGATCTCCCTGTGTTCTCTCACTGTTCTCTGCTCTGAGAAACACACTCATATGGTGGGGGGAGCTCCCACTGCTCATCCTGAGCTTGCTGGTTCATAAATCCAATGGCAGTACTGGAGTGAATACTAACACTCAGGCGGCAGAGTCATGAGGGAGGGATAAACGTAATTCACATCAGGTCTGCAGAAAAAAAATGGGTGATGGGGCATTTATATGGATACAGCAAAATATAATGGGAATGGTTGGTGATATCGACTTCCTGTTTGTGGCACATTAGTATATGGGAGGGGGGAAACTTTTCAAGATGGGTGGGGATCATGGCGGCCATTTTGAAGTCGGGCATTTTGGATCCAACTTTGTTTTTTTCCAATGGGAAGAGGGTCATGTGACACATCATACTTACTGAGAATTTCACAAGAAAAACAATGGTGTGCTTGGATTTAACATAACTTTATTCTTTCATTAGTTATTTACAAGTTTATAACCACCTATAAAATGTGTTCAAAGTGCTGCCCGTTGTGTTGGATTGTGAATGCGACCCTCTTGTCCTACTCTCGACACACTGATAGCAACACCGCAGAAGAAATGCGAGCGCAGGCGTCCAGTATCGATGCTGCACATCTCGTATCTCCACAGCATTGTGTAGACTGAGGGTCCGGTTTATGTTTTGCCCATTGTGCACCTTCAGCGCAACGATCTGGGTCATCCTCGGGAGATTCTGCAGCAGCTGGATTTTGTAAGGTGCCATTTGTGAGTAGCTAATTTCGGGGATGTTCGCCTGATGCCAGTCTCCAGTGCCAAGCGGCCAGTGCTGTGGGCTCGTGCTGGATGAAGCTAGGACAGCCACTGATGTTTCTTCATTACTGACGGTTTTCTTGCGCCCACATTTTGGCAAATCCAACACTGAACCTGTTTCATGAAATGTGGCAAGCAGTTTGCTAACTGTAGCATGGGAGATGGGTGGTCTCGTAAGGTGTCTTACATTGAAATCTGCTGCAATGTCCCGGGTACTGCCTTCACCAGACATCTACACAATTTCTATCCGCTCCTCACGTGTTAACCTCTGCGACATGTCAATGGCTGTAAACAAATAGAAACTTGTAAATAACTCATGAAAGAATAACGTTACATTAAATCCAAGCACACCATTGTTTTTCTTGTGAAATTCTCAATAAGTTTAATGTGTCGCATGACCCTCTTCCCATAGGAAAAAATAAAGTTGGATCCAAAATGGCCGACTTCAAAATGGCCGCCATGATCCCCACCCATCTTGGAAAGTTTCCCCCTCCCATATACTAATGTGCCACAAACAGGAAGTCGATATCACCAACCATTCCCATTATATTTAGGTGTATCCATACAAATGGCCCATCATGTATTAATGTTACAGATCAGAGAACAGAAATGGACTCAGATACAGTCTCTCAGCAGTCAGTATCACACAGGGTAGGATTAGATACACGGCTCAGCAGTCAGTATCACACAGGGTAAGATTAGATACACGGCTCAGCAGACAGTATCACACAGGGTAAGATTAGATACACGGCTCAGCAGACAGTATCACACAGGAGAGGATTAGATACACGGCTCAGCAGACAGTATCACACAGGATAGGATTAGATGCACAGCTCAGCAGACAGTATCACACAGGAGAGGATTAGATACACGGCTCAGCAGACAGTATCACACAGGATAGGATTAGATACATGCCTCAGCAGACAGTATCACACAGGATAGGATTAGATACACAGCTCAGCAGACAGTATCACACAGGACAGGATTAGATACACAGCTCAGCAGTCAGTATCACACAGGAGAGGATTAGATACACGGCTCAGCAGACAGTATCACACAGGAGAGGATTAGATACACGGCTCAGCAGACAGTATCACACAGGACAGGATTAGATACACGGCTCAGCATACAGTATCACACAGGATAGGATTAGATACACGGCTCAGCAGTCAGTATCACACAGGAGAGGATTAGATACACAGCTCAGCAGACAGTATCACACAGCATAGGATTAGATACACAGCTCAGCAGTCAGTATCACACAGGAGAGGATTAGATACACGGCTCAGCAGACAGTATCACACAGGACAGGATTAGATACACGGCTCAGCAGTCAGTATCACACAAGGCTGGATTAGATACACGGCTCAGCAGACAGTATCACAGGATAGGATTAGATACACGGCTCAGCAGTCAGTATCACACAGGACAGGATTAGATACACGGCTCAGCAGTCAGTATCACACAGGAGAGGATTAGATACACGGCTCAGCAGTCAGTATCACACAAGGCTGGATTAGATACACGGCTCAGCACATTCTGCTGGTCTTTCCGCATTTTTGGTACCGGTTGTGTAATAATAAGTGAAATCTGATGTGCGGAGAACGAGTCTTTCCAGAGATTCGGTGCAGAAGTCGCATCCAAGGACTTTTTTAAAGAAGCAAAATAAATATTCCCATAATGGAAACAGATCCGTTCTCAGATACCAGCGGCCGCGCACCGAGGAGCAAACGCACGAAAATGAGACGCAAAATGCAGATTTTCTATCAGTTTCTTCCAGATTTATAACGACGAACCAACAGTCACCTAATTTATTCACCTGGGCCTTGTGAGATCCTGGTGGTAGGAGGCAGTCCGCCCACCACCTGGGGTCCATGGATGTAAGTGGAGCGCCCGCTAGGCCCTGGGGTACTCAGGCCGAGTCAGGCAGTTCTTCGGGGATTGTCAAGGCAGCAGTAACCCGGTCCGTGGCCCTGGGCATCCAATAAAATTGAGATATGGGGGAAGGGAATAAAGTGTATAGGGGATTAGATCGCAACGTCATCTGTGGTGTTCAGCAATGGATGGCCGACGCTGCCTAAGGGGACTGCTGGTGACGCAGCTGGGATGGTTCTGCTCCCCACAGGTGGACCGGGGCCCCAGGGCCACCATTACTCTTGTAAGGAATCGTGGACATTGGGGTGCAGGACTGAGGGTGCGAGAAATGACTGGAGGACATAAGGGCTGTAGTTCCTTTACCTTTACTCGATGGCTGAAGGTGCAGTCCGGGGCATGGGTAACAGATGGTAATGGAGATCCAGGCAGCCTGGAAGCAATTTAGGATCCACCTAGCCAGGTGCATTCGGAGGTCTTCCTACTGCGCTGTCCTGTTAGGTCCTTGCTCCTTTTAGCTCTGGTCAAGTCCCTCTCACTGGCAGTTAGAATCAAACATTACCCACATGGCAGGCCGCTTGAGCCTATTATAGGTGTCACTCCTTGGTGGCGGCTCCGGGCTCTGGGATGCTGCTGTGCCGCTGGGTGTTAGCTGGGCCAGGAGACCTGCAGTCTCCTACCCTCCGGATTTAGCTGGCGGGACTTCAGTACACGCGCAACCACGGACTCCGGTATCTGGTTTCTAGCGCTCAGCTCTGGGGTGATCTTGGCTCCACTCTCCAGGTTCTTCTCGACTTCTCTCCTCTCTCTCAGACTCAGACTAATTAACTCCGCCTCTAGGCCAGAACTTATAGGGAAGCTCCCCTGAAACCGTTTGGATGTTGAATGCTGGTGTTACCTGGTAAGGGGACCCCTCCTTGCTTCCAGGCATGACACCCACTGTGAGGGAGGCAATGCCACTGTGGCAATCGCACTCCTGGGGTGCCACATAAGCATGTGCCAGCAGTGCAGAGTGTCTCAGGGAAAGTTTATGCCTCACTTGTTTAGAAGATGTTGTTACTTTGATGGAGGAAGACTGAAGTGAAGTATGGCGGATAGCTCTCCTACATGAAAGACACCAGGGTTTTGAGCAGAGAATTGAGATGATTTCAGAATGGTTCAGCTCCACATGAGACCAATGATCGGAGCAGCATCTGCTCCTGGCCTCCAATCACAGGCTGGAATCAGCCATATGTGGAGGGAAACGCTGCCAGCTGGAAAGTCTTCAGGGACATCTCCTGCCGAACAGGAGCCTAAATACTGGAGAAATGGAAACATGTCCTTCTGTACGGATCAGAGGATGGAAGAGGACCTGCCACACGGCACCGCTGTCTGCACTACAGCCAGTGCGGAGAATGCAACACTGCTGCTAGGATGGGACAAGTGGTACTGTGCAGAGTATACGGTATATACAGGGAAGTGATACTGTGCAGTGTATATACACAGGAGGAGTGGTACTGTGCAGTGTATATATACAGGACAGGAGGAGTGGTACTGTGCAGTGTATATATACAGGAGGAGTGGTACTGTGCAGTGTATATATACAGGAGGAGTGGTACTGTGCAGTATATATATACAGGAGGAGTGGTACTGTGCAGTGTATATATACAGGAGGAGTGGTACTGTGCAGTGTATATATACAGGAGGAGTGGTACTGTGCAGTGTATATATACAGGAGGAGTGGTACTGTGCAGTGTATATATACAGGAGGAGTGGTACTGTGCAGTGTATATATACAGGAGGAGTGGCACTGTACAGTGTATATATACAGGAGGAGGGGTACTGTGCAGTGTATATATACAGGAGGAGTGGTACTGTGCAGTGTATATATACAGGAGGAGTGGTACTGTGCAGTGTATATATACAGGAGGAGTGGTACTGTGCAGTGTATATACACAGGAGGAGTGGTACTGTACAGTGTATATATACAGGAGGAGCGGTACTGTGCAGTGTATATATACAGGAGGAGTGGTACTGTGCAGTGTATATATACAGGAGGAGTGGTACTGTGCAGTGTATATATACAGGAGGAGTGGTACTGTGCAGTGTATATATACAGGAGGAGTGGTACTGTGCAGTGTATATATACAGGAGGAGTGGTACTGTGCAGGGTATATATACAGGAGGAGTGGTACTGTGCAGTGTATATATACAGGAGGAGTGGTACTGTGCAGTGTATATATACAGGAGGAGTGGTACTGTGCAGTGTATATATACAGGAGGAGTGGTACTGTGCAGTGTATATATACAGGAGGAGTGGTACTGTGCAGTGTATATATACAGGAGGAGTGGTACTGTACAGTGTATATATACAGGAGGAGTGGTACTGTACAGTGTATATATACAGGAGGAGTGGTACTGTGCAGTGTATATATACAGGAGGAGTGGTACTGTGCAGTGTATATATACAGGAGGAGTGGTACTGTGCAGTGTATATATACAGGAGGAGGGGTACTGTGCAGTGTATATATACAGGAGGAGGGGTACTGTGCAGTGTATATATACAGGAGGAGTGGTACTGTGCAGTGTATATATACAGGAGGAGTGGTGCTGTGCAGTGTATATATACAGGAGGAGTGGTACTGTGCAGTGTATATATACAGGAGGAGTGGTACTGTACAGTGTATATATACAGGAGGAGTGGTACTGTGCAGTGTATATATACAGGAGGAGTGGTACTGTGCAGTGTATATATACAGGAGGAGTGGTACTGTACAGTGTATATATACAGGAGGAGGGGTACTGTGCAGTGTATATATACAGGAGGAGGGGTACTGTGCAGTGTATATATACAGGAGGAGTGGTACTGTGCAGTGTATATATACAGGAGGAGTGGTGCTGTGCAGTGTATATACAGGAGGAGGGGTACTGTGCAGTGTATATATACAGGAGGAGTGGTACTGTGCAGTGTATATATACAGGAGGAGTGGTACTGTGCAGTGTATATATACAGGAGGAGTGGTACTGTGCAGTGTATATATACAGGATAGGAGTGGTACTGTGCAGTGTACAGTTAGGGCCAGAAATATTTGGACAGTGACACAATTTTCGCGAGTTGGGCTCTGCATGCCACCACATTGGATTTGAAATGAAACCTCTACAACAGAATTCAAGTGCAGATTGTAACATTTAAATTGAAGGGTTGAACAAAAATATCTGATAGAAAATGTAGGAATTGTACACATTTCTTTACAAACACTCCACATTTTAGGAGGTCAAAAGTAATTGGACAAATAAACATAACCCAAACAAAATATTTTTATTTTCAATATTTTGTTGCAAATCCTTTGGAGGCAATCACTGCCTTAAGTCTGGAACCCATGGACATCACCAAACGCTGGGTTTCCTCCTTCTTAATGCTTTGCCAGGCCTTTACAGCCGCAGCCTTCAGGTCTTGCTTGTTTGTGGGTCTTTCCGTCTTAAGTCTGGATTTGAGCAAGTGAAATGCATGCTCAATTGGGTTTAGATCTGGAGATTGACTTGGCCATTGCAGAATGTTCCACTTTTTGGCACTCATGAACTCCTGGGTAGCTTTGGCTGTATGCTTGGGGTCATTGTCCATCTGTACTATGAAGCGCCGTCCAATCAACTTTGCAGCATTTGGCTGAATCTGGGCTGAAAGTAGATCCCGGTACACTTCAGAATTCATCCGGCTACTCTTGTCTGCTCTTATGTCATCAATAAACACAAGTGACCCAGTGCCAGTGAAAGCCATGCATGCCCATGCCATCACGTTGCCTCCACCATGTTTTACAGAGGATGTGGTGTGCCTTGGATCATGTGCCGTTCCCTTTCTTCTCCCCATCATTCTGGTACAGGTTGATCTTTGTCTCATTTGTCCATAGAATACTTTTCCAGAACTGAGCTGGCTTCTTGAGGTGTTTTTCTGTCTATTTTTGGTATTGATGAATGGTTTGCATCTAGATGTGAACCCTTTGTATTTACTGTCATGGAGTCTTCTCTTTACTGTTGACTTAGAGACAGATACACCTACTTCACTGAGAGTGTTCTGGACTTCAGTTGATGTTGTGAACGGGTTCTTCTTCACCAAATTAAGTATGCGGCGATCATCCACCACTGTTGTCATCCGTGGACGCCCAGGCCTTTTTGAGTTCCCAAGCTCACCAGTCAATTCCTTTTTTCTCAGAATGTACCCAACTGTTGATTTTGCTACTCCAAGCATGTCTGCTATCTCTCTGATGGATTTTTTCTTTTTTTTCAGCCTCAGGATGTTCTGCTTCACCTCAATTGAGAGTTCCTTTGACCGCATGTTGTCTGCTCACAGCAACAGCTTCCAAATGCAAAACCGCACACCTGGAATCCACCCCTGACCTTTTAACTACTTCATTGATTACAGGTTAACGAGGGAGACGCCTTCAGAGTTAATTGCAGCCCTTAGAGTCCATTGTCCAATTACTTTTGGTCCCTTGAAAAAGAGGACGCTATGCATTACAGAGCTATGATTCCTAAACCCTTTCTCCGATTTGGATGTGGAAACTATCATATTGCAGCTGGGAGTGTGCACTTTCAGCCCATATTATATATATAATTGTATTTCTGAACATGTTTTTGTAAACAGCTAAAATAACAAAACTTGTGTCACTGTCCAAATATTTCTGGCCCTAACTGTATACAGGACAGGAGGAGTGGTACTGTGCAATCTATATATACAGGAGGAGTGGTACTGTGCAGTGTATATATACAGGACAGGAGGAGTGGTACTGTGCAGTGTATATATACAGGAGGAGTGGTACTGTGCAGTGTATATATACAGGAGGAGCGGTACTGTGCAGTGTATATATACAGGAGGAGTGGTACTGTGCAGTGTATATATACAGGAGGAGTGGTACTGTGCAGTGTATATATACAGGAGGAGTGGTACTGTGCAGTGTATATATACAGGAGGAGTGGTACTGTGCAGTGTATATATACAGGAGGAGTGGTACTGTGCAGTGTATATATACAGGAGGAGTGGTACTGTGCGGTGTATATATACAGGAGGAGTGGTACTGTGCGGTGTATATATACAGGAGGAGTGGTACTGTGCGGTGTATATATACAGGAGGAGTGGTACTGTGCGGTGTATATATACAGGAGGAATGGTACTGTGCAGTGTATATATACAGGAGGAGTGGTACTGTGCAGTGTATATATACAGGAGGAGTGGTACTGTGCAGTGTATATATACAGGAGGAGTGGTACTGTGCAGTGTATATATACAGGAGGAGTGGTACTGTGCAGTGTATATATACAGGAGGAGTGGTACTGTGCAGTGTATATATACAGGAAGAGTGGTACTGTGCAGTGTATATATACAGGAGGAGTGGTACTGTGCAGTGTATATATACAGGAGGAGTGGTACTGTGCAGTGTATATATACAGGAGGAGTGGTACTGTGCAGTGTATATATACAGGAGGAGTGGTACTGTGCAGTGTATATATACAGGAGGAGTGGTACTGTGCAGTGTATATATACAGGACAGGAGGAGTGGTACTGTGCAGTGTATATATACAGGAGGAGTTGTACTGTGCAGTGTATATATACAGGAGGAGGGTACTGTGCAGTGTATATATACAGGAGGAGTGGTACTGTGCAGTGTATATATACAGGACAGGAGGAGTGGTACTGTGCAGTGTATATATACAGGAGGAGGGTACTGTGCAGTGTATATACACAGGAGGAGTGGTACTGTGCAGTGTATATATACAGGAGGAGTGGTACTGTGCAGTGTATATATACAGGAGGAGTGGTACTGTGCAGTGTATATATACAGGAGGAGTGGTACTGTGCAGTGTATATATACAGGACAGGAGGAGTGGTACTGTGCAGTGTATATATACAGGAGGAGTGGTACTGTGCAGTGTATATATACAGGAGGAGTGGTACTGTGCAGTGTATATATACAGGACGAGTGGTACTGTGCAGTATATATACAGGAGGAGTGGTACTGTGCAGTGTATACATACAGGAGGAGTGGTACTGTGCAGTGTATATATACAGGAGGAGTGGTACTGTGCAGTGTATGTATACAGGAGGAGTGGTACTGTGCAGTGTATGTATACAGGAGGAGTGGTACTGTGCAGTATATATACAGGAGGAGTGGTACTGTGCAGTGTATATATACAGGAGGAGCGGTACTGTGCAGTGTATATATACAGGACAGGAGGAGTGGTACTGTGCAGTGTATATATACAGGAGGAGTGGTACTGTGCAGTGTATATATACAGGAGGAGTGGTACTGTGCAGTGTATATATACAGGAGGAGTGGTACTGTGCAGTGTATATATACAGGAGGAGTGGTACTGTGCAGTGTATATATACAGGAGGAGTGGTACTGTGCAGTATATATACAGGAGGAGTGGTACTGTGCAGTGTATATATACAGGACAGGAGGAGTGGTACTGTGCAGTGTATATATACAGGAGGAGTGGTACTGTGCAGTGTATATATACAGGAGGAGTGGTACTGTGCAGTGTATATATACAGGAGGAGTGGTACTGTGCAGTGTATATATACAGGAGGAGTGGTACTGTGCAGTGTATATATACAGGAGGAGTGGTACTGTGCAGTATATATACAGGAGGAGTGGTACTGTACAGTGTATATATACAGGAGGAGTGGTACTGTGCAGTGTATATATACAGGAGGAGTGGTACTGTGCAGTGTATGTATACAGGAGGAGTGGTACTGTGCAGTGTATATACAGGAGGAGTGGTACTGTGCAGTGTATATATACAGGAGGAATGGTACTGTGCAGTGTATATATACAGGAGGAGGGTACTGTGCAGTGTATATATACAGGAGGAATGGTACTGTGCAGTGTATATATACAGGAGGAGGGTACTGTGCAGTGTATATATACAGGAGGAGTGGTACTGTGCAGTGTATATATACAGGAGGAGTGGTACTGTGCAGTGTATATATACAGGAGGAGTGGTACTGTGCAGTGTATATATACAGGAGGAGTGGTACTGTGCAGTGTATATATACAGGAGGAGTGGTACTGTGCAGTGTATATATACAGGAGGAGTGGTACTGTGCAGTGTATATATACAGGAGGAGTGGTACTGTGCAGTGTATATATACAGGAGGAGTGGTACTGTGCAGTGTATATACAGGAGGACGGTACTGTGCAGTGTATATATACAGGAGGAGTGGTACTGTGCAGTGTATATATACAGGAGGAGGGTACTGTGCAGTGTATATACAGGAGGAGGGTACTGTGCAGTGTATATACAGGAGGAGTGGTACTGTGCAGTGTATATATACAGGAGGAGTGGTACTGTGCAGTGTATATATACAGGAGGAGTGGTACTGTGCAGTGTATATATACAGAAGGAGGGGTACTGTGCAGTGTATATACAGGAGGAGGGTACTGTGCAGTGTATATACAGGAGGAGTGGTACTGTGCAGTGTATATATACAGGAGGAGTGGTACTGTGCAGTGTATATATACAGGAGGAGTGGTACTGTGCAGTGTATATATACAGGAGGAGTGGTACTGTGCAGTGTATATATACAGAAGGAGGGGTACTGTGCAGTGTATATACAGGAGGAGGGTACTGTGCAGTGTATATACAGGAGGAGTGGTACTGTGCAGTGTATATATACAGGAGGAGTGGTACTGTGCAGTGTATATATACAGGAGGAGTGGTACTGTGCAGTGTATATATACAGGAGGAGTGGTACTGTGCAGTGTATATATACAGGAGGAGTGGTACTGTGCAGTGTATATATACAGGAGGAGTGGTACTGTGCAGTGTATATATACAGGAGGAGTGGTACTGTGCAGTGTATATATACAGGAGGAGTGGTACTGTGCAGTGTATATATACAGGAGGAGTGGTACTGTGCAGTGTATATATACAGAAGGAGGGGTACTGTGCAGTGTATATACAGGAGGAGGGTACTGTGCAGTGTATATATACAGGAGGAGCGGTACTGTGCAGTGTATATATACAGGAGGAGTGGTACTGTGCAGTGTATATATACAGGAGGAGTGGTACTGTGCAGTGTATATATACAGGAGGAGTGGTACTGTGCAGTGTATATATACAGGAGGAGTGGTACTGTGTAGTGTATATATACAGGAGGAGTGGTACTGTGCAGTGTATATATACAGGAGGAGTGGTACTGTGCAGTGTATATATACAGGAGGAGTGGTACTGTGCAGTGTATATATACAGGAGGAGTGGTACTGTGTAGTGTATATATACAGGAGGAGTGGTACTGTGTAGTGTATATATACAGGAGGAGTGGTACTGTGCAGTGTATATATACAGGAGGAGTGGTACTGTGCAGTGTATATATACAGGAGGAGTGGTACTGTGCAGTGTATATATACAGGAGGAGTGGTACTGTGCAGTGTATATATACAGGAGGAGGGTACTGTGCAGTGTATATATACAGGATAGCAGAAGTGGTACTGTGCAGTGTATATATACAGAAGGAGGGGTACTGTGCAGTGTATATACAGGAGGAGGGTACTGTGCAGTGTATATACAGGAGGAGTGGTACTGTGTAGTGTATATATACAGGAGGAGGGTACTATGCAGTGTATATATACAGGACAGCAGAAGTGGTACTGTGCAGTGTATACAGTGGCTTAAAAAATACGCACACCTCTCCCTTAGCATTTTTTGTGTTTTACAATCTCACAACCTGGAAATTCACTGCTTTTTTTGAGGGTTTGCATCAGTTCATGTAAAGCACATGCCAATAACTCGGAATATTTGGTCTTGTTTTTATTGTGAAGCTTCAGTGTGTATAACTACCGTATTCACGCCCCTAAAGTCAGTATTTTGAAGAGCCTCCATTTGTGGCAATTACAGCTGCAAGTTGCTTTGGATACGTTTCTATGAGCTTTCCACATTTTGCCACTAGGATTTTTGCTCATTCCTCAGGGAACGACTGCTCCAGCTTCTTCACGTTAGATGGTTTCTTCTGTTGAACAGCGATCTCCACCTCTGACCACAGAATCTCCATTGGATGAAGGTCTGGGATTTGACTCGGCCACTCCAGAACATTTCCACGTTTCCCCTTAAACCACGCGAGTGTTGCTTTAGCAGTGTGCTTTGGGTGATTTTCTTGTTGAAAGGTGAACCTCCGTCCCAGTCTCAAATCACTGTCAAAGAATATCTCTGTATTCGCACTATCCATCTTCTCCTCCTTGACTGATATGCAAGCACGATGCTACCACCACCGTCTTTCACTGTGGGTATGGTGTCCTTGGGGTGATAAGCAATGTTGGTTAGGCACCATGTATAACGTTTACCTTGGTGGCCAAAAAGTTCAATTTTGGTGTCATCTGACCACAGCACCTTCATCCATAGATGTATTTTTGTGTGTAAGTAAAGGCTTTTTTTCTGCCCACGCCTCCATAAAGGCCACCTTTTTGGAGTGTTTGGCTTATTGTGGTCGTATGAACAGATGGTCCATTCTCTGCTTGGGAACTCTGCAGCTGCTTTAGGGTTACTTATGGTTTCTGTGCTGCCTCTCTGATTAATGCCCTCCTTGCCCGGGCTGAGAATTATGGTGAGTGGTTCTCTCTTGGCAGGTGTCCGTGGTTCCATGTTCTTTTCATTACATGTATTGAATTTGATGAGATCATCAGAGATTGGGAGATTTTTTTTTATAAAACAACCCTTACTTTTACTTCTCAACAACTTTGTCCCTGACTTGTTTGGAGATCTTGGTTTTCATGGTAGTGTTTGGAGATCTCCTTGGTCTTCATGGTGGTGTTTGGAAATCTCCTTGACCTCCATGGTGGTGTTTGGAGATCTCCTTTACCTTCATGGTGTTGTTTGGAAATCTCCTTGGTCTTCATGGTGGTGTTTGGAAATATCCTTGACCTTCATGGTGTTGTTTGGAGATCTCCTTGGTCTTCATGGTGGTGTTTGGAGATCTCCTTGACCTTCATGGTGTTGTTTGGAAATCTCCTTGGTCTTCATGGTGGTGTTTGGAAATATCCTTGACCTTCATGGTGTTGTTTGGAGATCTCCTTGGTCTTCATGGTGGTGTTTGGAGATCTCCTTGACCTTCATGGTGTTGTTTGGAAGTCTCCTTGGTCTTCATAGTGGTGTTTGGAGATCTCCTTGACCTTCATGGTGTTGTTTGGAAATCTCCTTGGTCTTCATGGTGGTGTTTGGAAATCTCCTTGACCTTCATGGTGTTGTTTGGAGATCTCCTTAGTTTTCATGGTGGTGTTTGGAAATCTCCTTGACCTTCATGGTGTTGTTTGGAGATCTTCTTAGTTTTCATGGTGGTGTTTGGAAATCTCCTTGACCTTCATGGTGTTGTTTGGAGATCTCCTTAGTTTTCATGGTGGTGTTTTGGTGGTGGAGCCTCTTGTGTTGCTGACTCTGTGGCCTTTCAGAAAAGGTAAAGTGTATATACTGTATAGTGACAGACGTGTAACACTTAGATTGCACACAGGGGGACGTCCTGTCACTAAGAATAGGACGTATGGAGGGAATTGCTTGCACAGGGGCTTCATAGCAAAAGGAGGTGAATACATAAGCACATGTCAATTTTTAGTTATTTGATCCCATACATTTAATTTATGCCTTCATTATTCTCACTTCGCCAACTTGGACTATTTAGTGCTGATGCATCACACACAAATCTGATACAAAAATATTTACACACAGGATGTAATGTAACAAAATAGGTAAAAAGCCAAGGGGGGTGAATACTTTTACAAGCCACTGTACATACCGTAGATTTATTGCTGTTATACTGGAACATGTCAATAGTCCCCTCTCATGTTCCCTATATTTTGGATTTGGATCTTATCTGTAGTCACCACCCTCCTCGTTTTCAGTGAGATTTCGGGTGTTCCGTGCACTCGAGATGCCGAGATTATCACTCTGGAAATTACACACTCATTGTGGAAATGATTTTTCCCTTGTTTTCCAATATCCGGTAGCAGCATTAATTCCTGCGTTTGATTTTGAGGACCCCTCTGTGTGTGGCTATCCGGGACATAATGTGAGGATCACTGTATATTGCATCTCGCCCCCACACACGACCCTTGTGCAGTATTAATAGAATTTCTTGCTGGACTCTCTGGATCGTGCCCCCACAGCCCCCTCGCCTCATTTATATGATAATGTAAACACCTGCATTTGTTACATCCATATTTTTCAGGCTCCATCCGCACCAGAGTCCAATGTTTTATCATCATCTGTGCAGAGGTCTCGTTAAGTAGATCACCATGGATCGGCCTCCTATTCTCCACAATATTTGATGAGTGTATTTCTCTCACTTTTTTTCTATATGGAAACATTTATCCAATGGGCTCTTTACATTTTGTAATATTTTGTGGGTTGTTTTTTTTCTGCTGCAGATCATATGATGTGATTAAGACTAAAGCTTTGTACACCAGTCTCACGGAAGGGAGTGCTGGAATAAGGGATAGGCGTGCACCCCTGACGCGCGCCTCCATCAGCAGTGTTACTCCAGTCAGCAACCAGAGTAAACTTTAGTAGAGCAAGTTATGATGCATTTATCGGGGGCCTTAGCACTCTCCCACTTTGACTGGGGCTAAAGGGAAAAAAAAGTTAAAAGCTGAACATTTTTTGCACTACTTCAAGTAAAACTCCAAGGAGTTTTATGGCAAAATTGTTGCATAAATTCTTTACTGTATCAGGGCCATAGTATTTTTATCCCTATAGAAATATACACTGCTCAAAAAAATAAAGGTAACACTTAAATAACAGAATATAACTCCAAGTAAATCAAACTTCTGTGAAATCAAACTGTCCACTTAGGAAGCAACACTGATTGACAATCAATATCACATGCTGTTGTGCAAATGGAATCGACAACAGATGGAAATTATTGGCAATTATCAAGACCCTCTCAATAAAGGAGTGGTTCTGCACGTGGGGACCACAGACCACCTCTCAGTACCAATGCTTTCTGGCTGATGTTTTGGTCACTTTTGAATGTTGGTTGTGCTTTCACACTCGTGGTAGCATGAGACGGACTCTACAACCCACACAAGTGGCTCAAGTAGTGCAGCTCATCCAGGATGGCACATCAATGCGAGCTGTGGCAAGAAGGTTTGCTGTGTATGTCAGTGTAGTGTCCAGAGGCTGGAGGCGCTACCAGGAGACAGGCCAGTACTCCAGGAGACGTGGAGGGGCCGTAGGAGGGCAACAACCCAGCAGCAGGATCGCTACCTCAGCCTTTGTGCAAGGAGGAACAGGAGGAGCACTGCCAGAGCCCTGCAAAATGACCTCCAGCAGGCCACAAATGTGCATGTGTCTGTACAAACGGTTAGAATCTGACTCCATGATGATGGCCTGAGTGCCCGACGTCCACAGATGGGGGTTGTGATCACAGCTCAACACCATGCAGGACGCTTGGCATTTGCCACAGAACACCAGGATTGGCAAATTCACCACTGGCGCCCTGTGCTCTTCACACTGAGCACATATGACACATGTGACATAGTCTGGAGACACCGTGGAGAGCGATCTGCTGCCTGCAACATCCTTCAGCATGACCGGTTTGGCAGTGGGTCAGTAATGGTGTGGGGTGGCATTTCTTTGGAGGGCAGCACAGCCCCCCATGTGCTCACCAGAGGTAGCCTGACTGCCATTAGGTACCGAGAAGAGATCTTAAGGCCCCTTGTGAGACCATATGCTGGTGCGGTTGGCCCTTGGTTCCTCCTAATGCAGGACAATGCCAGATCTCATGTGGCTGGAGTGTGTCAGCAGTTCCTGTAAGATGAAGGCATTGAAGCTATGGACTGGCCCGCCCGTTCCCCCAGACCTGAATCCGATTGAGCACATCTGGGACATCATGTCTCGCTCCATCCACCAACGTCACATTGCACCACATAGTGTCCAGGAGTTGGCGGATGCTTTAGTCCAGGTCTGGGAGGAGATCCCTCAGGAGACCATCCACCGCCTCATCAGGAGCATGCCCAGGCATTGTAGGGAGGTCATACAGGCACGTGGAGGCCACACACACTACTGAGCATCATTTCCTTGTCTTGATGCATTTCCACTGAAGTTGGATCAGCCTGTAACTTCATTTTCCACTTTGATTTTGAGGATCATTCCAACTCCAGACCTCCAAGGGATATTACTTGTGATTTACGTTGATCATTTTTAGGTTTTATTGTTCTCAACACATTCCACTATGTAATGAATAAAGATTTACAACAGGAATATTTAATTCAGTGATATCTAGGATGTGGGATTTTAGTGCTCCCTTTATTTTTTTGAGCAGTGTATTATGCAGCATAAGTATGGTAGTATTGCACTTAACCATAATACAAAACATGTGTCTTCTAACTAAAAGAAAGTACACCCCACATGCATCACTAACTAAAGAAGTTTTTCTAAGAATCGCATCTTTGTCAGAACATAATTTGCCATCTCAATGTACTGTATTCGTAGTATCTCAAGACATTACGTGCAACCGCCATAGTGTAAATATATGGATCTAAAAGTCGCCGTACACCATCCTACTTACTATCATTGCGGGAAGCGCAGGGCACGGAGCCGCGGCCTGAGAGGCCAAGACATTGGAGTTAGGCTAATTGTTCAGATGCCGATGATTAAAATTTGGGGAAGGTCTTCTTAGCAGCGATGTGTCTGTGCTCTCTAAAGACACTTTATTATTGAGGATACTTTTACAGCGAGGTCCTGGATAGTCCTGAGAAAAAGTGTTCCAGTTTTTTAAAACAGACATTTTTTCTTGAATTATTACATATTTATATATTTCTGTGCAGCTTCTGAAATTATGAGAAAACTAATCCTGGTTGTCAGATCTGTGTTCCTGCTTCACACTATTACTCTGCACCTGTTTGGCAACTGAATAGTCTTTGTCATAAGGTCGGTGTTACAGTCGATCTGTGTGGTCTCAGCAGCATCAGCAATCGCACTGCACAGACATAATGGCGGAGGAAACATTAATACCGCCATACTGTGCACAAAAGACAAAAGTATAACATGACGATGTGTGTAACAGTCCACATTATAGTGAACACCGGGTAGAGCGCTTTATCTGCAGAAGTAACCTACAAAGACCTACAACAAATAAATGAGAATCTCATGTGTTTAACTGTATACTATTTACCACAGCGGACAGTATTATAATCTTGTATATAGCGGCAGTATTATAGTAGTTATATTCTTGTACATAGGGGAAGTATTATAGTAGTTATATTCTTGCACATAGGAGCAGTATTATAGTAGTTATATTCTTGTACATATGGGCAGTATTATAGTAGTTATATTCTTGTACATAGGGGCAGTATTATAGTAGTTATACAGTTAGGGCCAGAAATATTTGGACAGTGACACAAGTTTTGTTATTTTAGCTGTTTACAAAAACATGTTCAGAAATACAATTATATATATAATATGGGCTGAAAGTGCACACTCCCAGCTGCAATATGATAGTTTCCACATCCAAATCGGAGAAAGGGTTTAGGAATCATAGCTCTGTAATGCATAGCGTCCTCTTTTTCAAGGGACCAAAAGTAATTGGACAATGGACTCTAAGGGCTGCAATTAACTCTGAAGGCGTCTCCCTCGTTAACCTGTAATCAATGAAGTAGTTAAAAGGTCAGGGGTGGATTCCAGGTGTGTGGTTTTGCATTTGGAAGCTGTTGCTGTGAGCAGACAACATGCGGTCAAAGGAACTCTCAATTGAGGTGAAGCAGAACATCCTGAGGCTGAAAAAAAAGAAAAAATCCATCAGAGAGATAGCAGACATGCTCGGAGTAGCAAAATCAACAGTTGGGTACATTCTGAGAAAAAAGGAATTGACTGGTGAGCTTGGGAACTCAAAAAGGCCTGGGCGTCCACGGATGACAACAGTGGTGGATGATCGCCGCATACTTAATTTGGTGAAGAAGAACCCGTTCACAAGATCAACTGAAGTCCAGAACACTCTCAGTGAAGTAGGTGTATCTGTCTCTAAGTCAACAGTAAAGAGAAGACTCCATGACAGTAAATACAAAGGGTTCACATGTAGATGCAAACCATTCATCAATACCAAAAATAGACAGAAAAACACCTCAAGAAGCCAGCTCAGTTCTGGAAAAGTATTCTATGGACAGATGAGACAAAGATCAACCTGTACCAGAATGATGGGAGAAGAAAGGAACGGCACATGATCCAAGGCACACCACATCCTCTGTAAAACATGGTGGAGGCAACGTGATGGCATGGGCATGCATGGCTTTCAATGGCACTGGGTCACTTGTGTTTATTGATGACATAAGAGCAGACAAGAGTAGCCGGATGAATTCTGAAGTGTACCGGGATATACTTTCAGCCCAGATTCAGCCAAATGCTGCAAAGTTGATTGGACGGCGCTTCATAGTACAGATGGACAATGACCCCAAGCATACAGCCAAAGCTACCCAGGAGTTCATGAGTGCCAAAAAGTGGAACATTCTGCAATGGCCAAGTCAATCTCCAGATCTAAACCCAATTGAGCATGCATTTCACTTGCTCAAATCCAGACTTAAGACGGAAAGACCCACAAACAAGCAAGACCTGAAGGCTGCGGCTGTAAAGGCCTGGCAAAGCATCAAGAAGGAGGAAACCCAGCGTTTGGTGATGTCCATGGGTTCCAGACTTAAGGCAGTGATTGCCTCCAAAGGATTTGTAACAAAATATTGAAAATAAAAATATTTTGTTTGGGTTATGTTTATTTGTCCAATTACTTTTGACCTCCTAAAATGTGGAGTGTTTGTAAAGAAATGTGTACAATTCCTACATTTTCTATCAGATATTTTTGTTCAACCCTTCAAATTAAACGTTACAATCTGCACTTGAATTCTGTTGTAGAGGTTTCATTTCAAATCCAATGTGGTGGCATGCAGAGCCCAACTCGCGAAAATTGTGTCACTGTCCAAATATTTCTGGCCCTAACTGTATATAAACCTACAATACGGTTGCCGTGGCCAAACGGAACCTTACCCCTTAGGCCTAACACAATGCACCGAAAACAAAATCTTGACTCTCTGTTGTAAGGATATGTTGCTATATTTATCGGACCATGCCTTAAGTAAGTAAACTAGAGATCTCAATGAAGAGTTAAGGGGTTCGTTAATTAAAAGATATAACATTTATTGCACATATTCAACAGACAAAAATACAAAGGGTATTGATGTATAACAAGGAGCTAAAAGTCATTGGCAACATGGAAAGTTGGTAAATTTGATACCACATAGAAAAACAGCCGTGTCTGAATTGGCCCCGTCACACAGGGTTGTAGAAAACAATAAATGAATCTAGCACACCATGTT
This sequence comes from Ranitomeya imitator, assembly GCF_032444005.1. Lineage (NCBI taxonomy): Eukaryota > Metazoa > Chordata > Amphibia > Anura > Dendrobatidae > Ranitomeya > Ranitomeya imitator. The sequence continues at coordinate 847,592,442 of NC_091283.1, read as the reverse complement.
CGACCAGTCACTGGGTCACGCTAGGAGCTAATGTGTATGCTATGCCTGGAATAGTTCTACACTAAATAGTAGAGAGCCTGTGTGCAGAGCGACCATAGTCTGCCCCTATGGCTCTTGACTGCTCCTAATCGTGACCTGATGAACACTATGTGGTTGGTGAACTGATCTGTCTGTGGTAAAGAGGTAAAATAAAGTTCAAGTATAAAGTTATTTACCTTGATACATGGTGACTACCGTGTGCTGGGGTGCCAGTGAGACACTCAAGAGCCTCGATGCGCGTTTCACAGCCTTCGGCTTCATCAGGAGACGTGGTTAAAAAGATAAGGTCAGGGGTCTATGTATAGGAGGGTAGAAATCAATCAGAAAATTGGTGCGCAACCTCGCGTGATGCCCCACGGCAAAGCAGGCCGGAGTGATGGGAAGGAGGACATGCGTCGTCGCTTCCTTCCACACGTCGATCGACCATAGCCAAGGGCTGCGGGCTGTTCAATTTTTTCTTCACATGACTAACCTTGATTTGGGGCTGATACAGTTTATTCTAAATCTGTTGAATTTTATACTTATAATTTTTTAATGTTCAATGACCGCCCCTTTCTACATCTCCAGGGAACAGCACTAGGGGCGTCATGTGCACGTTCATATGCCAATTTGTTCCTGGGACTGTGGGATAGGGATACGGTCCTTGACACACCCGGTCACAGCTCCGTCATCTCCTGGCTACATTACATCGACGACGTTTTTTTCATCTGGCAGGGCTCCACGTCACAACTTCATTCATTTCTTTGCTATCTTAATGATAATGCACTCAACATGAAATTGACTTGGAAGTATAATCAAACTGCAATAGGCTTCCTGGACCTCCAAATCTTAAAATCCAGTGATGGGACTGTCTGTACAGACATCTTTACAAAGACCACCGCGACTAATGTGCTCCTGAATTTTACATTTTCACACCCCGACCTCATCTTTTTAACCGCACCTGAGTGTGAAGTGTAATGTGTGCTGGTGATACCTGGTCAGATGAACTCAGACATAACATCACTCCCCTTAGTGGCAGAGCGACATTACTGCAATGACCAGGACTCTGTGGCGCTGCACAACCCCTTTAAAAATTTGTACCTCTTCGCAGCGTGCGCCTCTTTGCTCCTCATCAGAGATGTTACCCCGGGTGGTTTTCTGTGTGCACAGGAGCTTGCACTCCAATCAGCGGCTTCCAGTCGGGTCTGTGTGCTGCAGCCGAGCCGGAGACTTGCTGTAAACCAGATGTGTCAACTGCTTGTGACTCCTGGAGGAAATCAGGCTTTGGCTGTGTCCATCTCTTTTTAGCGCATCTTCTTGGGAGAAAGGCGGCGGGGGATCCTCTGTGTGAGCGAATATTCCATGTGAAGTCTCCGGAGCCAACGCTGAACTCATTAATGGCATGAAAATGTCAGTTTTGGTTTTGATAAAATATTTTTGTAACTCAGAACTTATGAGAACACAATGACCACCAATCCAAAAACAATGTATAAAAGCAGGGTGTGATTATCGCTTAAAAATTAACTTTTAATGTCTTATTTTTAAAACAGTATTAATATCCAAATAAACGGAAGAACACAAATACGAAAAAGGACTCACCAAAAAATCACATTCATAGGAATGTTAAAAATAGCCACCATATGCCCGAGACTCTTAGAACCAAAATCATGTACAAGTTCCTAGGGGAATAATTCTCTCATCACGAGAATCATATGACATCAACAATCACAGACCGCATGTCCCATATCACAAATGTCGGTTATTGGGTGAATCGCAGGAACAGTGATTGATACATAAATCGGAACGATCTCACCTCTGGACTTCCTTCCTCTAGTGAGGTTGTGACCGCTCAGTATTGGCGCTGTATCCGGGAAGGGGCACATTCCGGCCACACACAAACCCACGCTGCCGGTGCTTTAATTAACCCCAATAAAAAGAATACATTTCCCTACGCGTTTCGTCTCATTCACTCATCAAGGGAAATTTGTATTGTCCCTCCAGCTATGTGGGGGACTACTAAACGCGGGGGTAATAAGACAATCTCCAAAAGGCAACCCCAACTGCTATTAACCCCTTTACCCCCAAGGGTGGTTTGCACGTTATGGACCGGGCCAATTTTTACAATTCTGACCACTGTCCCTTTATGAGGTTATAACTCTGGAACGCTTCAACGGATCTTGGCGATTCTGACATTGTTTTCTCATGACATATTGTACTTCATGGTAGTGGTAAAATTTCTTTGATATAACTTGCATTTATTTGTGAAAAAAATTGAAATTTGGCGAAAATTTTGAAAATTTTGCAATTTTCCAACTTTGAATTTTTATGCCCTTAAATCACAGAGTTATGTCATGTAAAATAATTAATAAGTAACATTTTCCACATGTCTACGTTGCATCAGCACAATTTTGGAACCAAACATTTTTTTTGTTAGGGAGTTATAAGGGTTAAAAGTTGACCAGCAATTTCTCATTTTTACAACACCATCACATTTAAAGTCATTTTGAGGGGTCTATATGATAGAAAATACCCAAGTGTGACACCATTCTAAAAACTGCACCCCTCAAGGTGCTCAAAACCACATTCAAGAAGTTTTTTAACTCTTCAGGTGTTTTACAGAAATTTTTGGAATGTTTAAAAAAAAATTAACATTTAACTTTTTTTCACAAAAAATTTAATTCAGCACCAATTTGTTTTATTTTACCAAGGGTAACAGGAGAAAATGGACCCCAAAAGTTGTTGTGCCATTTGTTCTGAGTACACTGATACCCCATATGTGGGGGTAAACCACTGTTTGGGCGCATGACAGAGCTCGGAAGGGAAGGAGCGCCGTTTGACTTTTCAATGCAAAATTGACTGGAATTGAGATGGGACGCCATGTTGCGTTTGGAGAGCCCCTTATGTGCCTAAACATTGAAACCCCCCACAAGAAACACCATTTTGGAAAGTAGACCCCCTAAGGAACTTATATAGATGTGTTTTGACAGCTTTGAACCCCCAAGTGTTTCACTACAGTTTATAACGCAGAGTCGTGAATATAAAAATTAATTTTTTCCCTCAAAAATGTTTTTTTAGCCCCCCAAATTTGTATTTTCCCAAGGGTAACAAGAGAAATTGGACCCCAAAAGTTGTTTTCCAATTTGTCCTGAGAACGCTGATACCCCATATGTTGGGGGGAACCACCGTTTGGGCGCACGGGAGAGCTCGGAAGGGAAGGAGCACTGTTTTACTTTTTCAACGCAGAATTGGCTGGAATTGAGATCGGACGCCATGTCGTGTTTGGAGAGCCCCTGATGTGCCTAAACAGTGGAAACCCCTCAATTATAACTGAAACCCTAATCCAAACACACCCCTAACCCTAATTCCAACGGTAACCCTAACCACACCCCTAACCCTAATCCCAACCGTAAATGTAATCGAAACCCTAACCCTAACTTTAGCTCCAAAGATCACTCTAACCCTAGCCCTAGCCCTAACCCTAACCCTAATGGGAAAATGGAAATAAATACATTTTTTTAATTTTTCCCTAACTAAGGGGGTGATGAAGGGGGGTTTGATTTACTTTTATAGCGGGTTTTTTAGCGGATTTTTATGATTGGCAGCCGTCACACACTGAAAGACGCTTTTTATTGCAAAAAATATTTTTTGCGTTACCACATTTTGAGAGCTATAATTTATCCATATTTTGGTCCACAGAGTCATGTGAGGTCTTGTTTTTTGCGGGACGAGTTGACGTTTTTATTGGTAACATTTTCGGGCACGTGACATTTTTTGATCGCTTTTTATTCCGATTTTTGTGAGGCAGAATGACCAAAAACCAGCTATTCATGAATTTCTTTTGGGGAAGGCGTTTATACCGTTCCGCGTTTGGTAAAATTGATAAAGCAGTTTTATTCTTCGGGTCAGTACGATTACAGCGATACCTCATTTATATCATTTTTTTATGTTTTGGCGCTTTTTATACGTTAAAAACTATTTTATAGAAAAAATAATTATTTTTTGCATCGCTTTATTCTCAGGACTATAATTTTTTAATTTTTTTCTGATGATCCTGTATGGCGGCTCGTTTTTTTGCGGGACAAGATGACGTTTTCAGCGGTACCATAGATATTTATATCTGTCTTTTTTTATCGCGTGTTATTCCACTTTTTGTTCAGCGGTATGATAATAAAGCGTTGTTTTTTGCCTCTTTTTTTTTTTTTTTTTTTATGGTGTTCACTGAAGGGGTTAACTAGTGGGACAGTTTTATAGGTCGGGTCATTACGGACGCGGCTATACTAAATATGTGTACTTTTATTGTTTTTGTTTTATTTAGATAAAGAAATGTATTTATGGGAACAAAATTTTTTTTTTCTTTGTTTAGGATTTTTTTGTTTTTTTACACATCTAAATTTTTTTTTTTTACTTTGTCCCAGGGGGGACATCACTGTATAGTGACAGATGTGACACTTTGCAGAGCACTGTGTCAGATCAGCGATCTGGCGTGCCCTGCTGCTTGGTTACCAGCGCCTGCTCTGGACCCGGAAGTGCTCCCTGCAGGACCCGGAGGTAGACCCGCGGACATTTTGGATCCGAGGCCTGCAGGGAGGAGACGCTCGGTACAAGGTGAGCACATCGCCTTGTACCGATCGTTTCAGAGAAGCACGCAGGGAGCCCCTTCCCTGCGCAATGCTTCCCTATGCCCCGGAACACTGCGAACATGTTTGATCGCGGTGTGCCGGGGGTTAATGTGCCGGGAGCGGTCCGTGACCGCTCCTGGCACATAGTGCCGGATGTCAGCTGCGATAGTCAGCTGACACCCGGCCACGATCGGCCACGCTTCCCCCGTGAGTGCGGCTGATCGCATATGACGTACTATCCCGTCACTGGGAATTAAGTCCCAGGTCACCTTGACAGGATAGTACGTCATATGGGATTAAGGGGTTAAATAGCCTGCCGAGCTCTTACCCAGGCTCCTGGGCTGACGTCATATCCTAAGCACCCAGCGTGGTACGCATCGCTGGACCGCACACGTCACTTCCGGTGACGTGCGCAAATTTGTTTCCATAACACAAGACCGTACCGTTCACTTCTGGTCAGAGCGTCTCTGGTGCTAAGTGACTTCCGGAGTCCGGGTACAGCGCCGCATTGGACCACTAACGTGAAGTCCCAAGGGCCGAGCTATGGAAAAAGACACATTAACCCTTTCACAGTTATAAAGACGCTAACCTAGGCGTATTTCACTGTCTCATTCTACAGGGCCGTTTCTTATCTTAGTAAATCCGATTCTACCTAAACCTCCCAATAGGAAGGAGAATCATTACATCAGGCATATGCGGGTAAAACAAAAAAAGGAGGAGAAAAAATGCGTCAAGGGCCTGTGGCCTCGCTAGTCTGGCAATAGCCATAAAGTACTTTTAAAGGGAGTCACGAATGTGAAATCCCCAGTATATAGTGGTAAGAAAAAGGGTCCTCCAACCGCAGAAGAAGAATATTATGGAGAGATTGCGGGGTAGGAGAGACTTACTCTAGGCCTTAAAGGGATTGGTGCACAGAAGAAAACAGAGGGATAGTATCATGTGTAAACCCCCGACCTTTCCCTCCGCAAACTCCTAGTTCTTATCCCCTGCCTAGCAATGGAGGTTGGTACCCTAAGATAGAAAAAACGCAAGAAAGGCGCCCCCCTTCCACGATGGCTGACCCTATTTGTGGCCCTATCAGGCCCTAATGAGAGAGAAAAGTTAGAAGAGTAGATGGAAATACTCATAAAATTAGTATCGTGTTGTTCAGCTCGTTTGTACCTAACCTTCCAAGAAACAGCGTCAGCGATATGTTAGGATTTCATTCAGGCCTCTTGGTGTTTGCGTCTTGAGGCGGAAGATCCACTTTGTCTCGCACTGTAATAACATCTGATCCCAATTTCCCCCCCTCGCACCAATCCTGTCAATCCCCCTGACTGTCACCATTATGTTCATTGGCCAGGGGTGTATCTCTTTTTTAGAGCAATGTCCCCCAAATGTTCACCAACACGTCTTCTAAATTTGCGTATTGTTTTCCCTATGTATTCCAATCCACATGGACATACTGCTCTGTAGATCACCCCTTTTGATTTGCAGTTTATAAAGTGATATATTTCGTATTCTCTTCCAGTCACTCCACTTAAGCGTTTTGATCCCACTGCAATCACAGGACGTGCAGCGCAGCCACTACATTTATGGCACCCCTTCGGTAAACTCGGGAGCCATGTATCTTTTACCGGTGGTGAATAGTGGCTGTGTGTGAGTCTATCCCCGACAGACTTTCCTTTTTTGAAGGTAATTTTCGGGAAGTCCCCCATCATCTCTCCAATATCCTCGTCCATATTCCAAATGGACCAATGCTTCTGCAGTATTGTCCGTATTTTCTGAGCCCCATTATTGTAAGTGGTGACGTATCTGTACATAGACATCTCCTCCCTTTTTGGGGTCGGTACCAGTAAGCTGTTCCTATTCACCTCCTTGACCTCATTATAAGATTCAAGATTCAAGATTCAAAGAAGCTTTATTGGCAGGACCAAATACACATCAGTTTTGCCAAAGCAAGTGTATAAAGGCAATAGGGACTGTGGGGATGTTGGGTAGGAGCTGTAGGGAAGGTGGATGGGGGCAGATCCAGGGTTGGGGCTATAAGTCTTCCTTAGGATGCCATTTGGGTATCCTCTGGCCAGAAATCGCGTCTGCAAATCATCTGCTTGTATTTTATACTCCTCATTCGAGGAGCAATTGCGTTGCGCTCTCAGATATTGGCCTTTGGGAATGCCCTTCTTCAGAGGTACCGCATGATGGCGGTCCCATCTGAGGAGGGCCTTCGTTGAGGTCGGTTTTCTGTAAGTTTTAGTGCTAAGATGTCCATCTGGCATTTTTTGAATACACAAGTCCAGAAATGGTAGTTGATCCTTATGGTATTCAAAGGTGAAAAACAATCCTAACGGGTTGTTATTTAATTTAGACACAAAATTAGTCAAACCTGTGGCATCCCCATTCCAAATTAATAGCACATCATCGATGTAGCGGGACCAAAAGGCTATGTTAGCCTGCTCCTCCACAAAAGAATCCCCAAAAATCGTGGTTTCCTCCCACCAGCCCAGGAGCAAATTTGCATACGCAGGCGCGCAAGAATTACCCATTGCGGTGCCCCTGAGCTGGTGGAAGATAGAACCATTAAACAGGAAGAAATTCTTAGTCAAGCAAAATTCAAGAAAATCCAAAATCAGTTTGTTCTGCCCTGTACATTGTTGGCGTCTGCTTCTAATGAAGTGCTCTACTGCTCGCAGGCCGTCAGTGTGTCTTATAGACGAGTAGAGTGCCTCCACATCGATACTACAAAGCAGGGACTCGGGTTCCAGAATTAGGCCGTCTATCTTTCTCAGAAGATCCATTGAATCCCTTGTATATGAATTCAAAGATTTTGCATAGGTTTTTAGAATTTCATCAAGATAGATTCCAATATGATGACATAAGCTATTGACCCCTGAGACTATAGGTCTCCCCTTGAGGGGCACCAGGCCTTTATGGACCTTTGGAAGGCAATAAAAAGTTGTCATCACCGGGTGCTGTGGAAGCAGATAATCAAATTCGTTTTTGTCAATCAAACAATCCGTTAGGCCTCGATCCAAGATCACTTTAAGTTGTTTATTTTATACAGAGAGGTCGGGTTAGAAGAGATTTTTTCATAATTTTTTGGATCTTTAAGGATTTTTTTCACACATATCCATATAATCCTCATGATTCATAATATCTGTATTTCCCCCTTTATCTGAGGGTTTATTTATGATCTTATTTTGCTTTAATTATTGTATTGTTAACGTTGTTACTTATGACTTTTGTGTTTGAAACTGTTAAACTGTAAAGCACTGCGGAATATGTTGGCGCTATATAAATAAAGATTATTATTATTATTATCTTGGGGTCCTTCTCTAGACCCTTTAAAGTCTCCATCTCTGATTTGCACAGATTGTACTTTCCACCCATTGGTTCATTTTCCAATCTCTCCAAATCTCTGGTTACCAGCTCCTCGAAAATGTCTATTGCAGATCGGTCACTTTGTATTGGGGGCATTTTTCTGCTTTTATTTTTCAGTTTAGTAAAGGGCCCTTTACCCGTGTGTTGCGGGGTGGAGTCCGCCAGGTCATACAACAATCTAACATCCGCTAGCAGGGAACCTGGTATGTCCATGTCTCTACACGTTCGTTTATCCTCTCTAATAAAAAACTTTTTCCACTTTAACTTTCTTGTAAAAAGATGTAAATCCTTAATACTATCAAAAGTTTGAAAATTAGAGGTGGGTATGAAATTGAGGCCTTTGTTCAGGACCCCAACTTCTAAATCATTGAGATTTTTTGACGATACGGGATTGGACCTGTTCCTCAAGAAGTATTCCCGGTCTAAAAAACGAGCCCCTCCTGACCTTTCATTTGGACGCCCTCGTTGATTTCCCCTCCCCCTCTGTTTCCCTCTGGTGTTTCTTGGACGTGTATCCGAGTCGGATATATCCTGCCTGGTTGTCTATTTTGTGGGGGTTGATAGGCCGCCGCCTTATTGTCTTTGAACTCTTCTAAGTCCCTTACAAAACTCCGATGTTTTCTCTCTTTTAGGTGGAACTGAAATCGTTCCACGGGATTCTGCAGAACCGCTTCTTTGGAAGAGAAATCAGGCTCAGCTGCAATTTTTTGTGATTTCAATTTGTTCCCTGAGATTATCATTCAAAGATGTCAGTGTTTTTATCTCCTCTTCCAGGAGAAGATTCATGAATCTCAGGGAGCGAAGTGTCGCCTCCTTTTCCCATTGTTCATTTACGTAGAGTTTCTATACCTAAAACCTGGTTGTAGTGTAATCTTTAAATGGCGGGAAACTATGCCGGCCTTAATGAACTTATCAGTCACTGAGTCGTAGAAAATGGGCCTAGCAGGACTGCGCTCCGCGCAAGTAACAGAGCCGCGCCCCGCGCAGGTAACAGAGCCGCGACCCGCGCAAGTAACAGAGCCGCACCCCGCCAAGTAACAGAGCCGCACCCTGAGCAAGTAACAGAGCCGTACCCCGCGCAAGTAACAGAGCCGCACCCCGCGCAAGTAACAGAGCCTGGCCCCGCGCAAGTAACAGAGCCGCACCCCGCGCAAGTAACAGAGCCGCACCCCGCGCAAGTATCAGAGCCGCACCCTGAGCAAGTAACAGAGCCGCGCCCCGCGCAAGTAACAGAGCCGCGCCCCGCGCAAGTAACAGAGCTGCGACCCGCGCAAGTAACAGAGCCGCACCCCGCCAAGTAACAGAGCCGCACCCTGAGCAAGTAACAGAGCCGCGCCCCGCGCAAGTAACAGAGCCTGGCCCCGCGCAAGTAACAGAGCCGCACCCCGCGCAAGTAACAGAGCCGCACCCCGCGCAAGTAACAGAGCCGCACCCCGCGCAAGTATCAGAGCCGCACCCTGAGCAAGTAACAGAGCCGCGCCCCGCGCAAGTAACAGAGCCGCACCCCGCGCAAGTAACAGAGCCTGGCCCCGCGCAAGTAACAGAGCCTGGCCCCGCGCAAGTAACAGAGCCGCACCCCGCGCAAGTAACAGAGCCGCACCCCGCGCAAGTAACAGAGCCGCACCCTGAGCAAGTAACAGAGCCGCACCCCGCGCAAGTATCAGAGCCGCACCCCACGCAAGTATCAGAGCCGCACCCCGAGCAAGTAACAGAGCCGCACCCTGAGCAAGTAACAGCCGCACCCCGCACAAGTAACAGCCACGCCCCACGCAAGTATCAGAGCCGCACTCTGAGCAAGTAACAGAGCCGCACCCCGAGCAAGTAACAGAGCCGCACCCCGAGCAAGTAACAGAGCCGCACCCCGAGCAAGTAACAGAGCCACGCCCCGCGCAAGTAACAGAGCCTGGCCCCGCGCAAGTAACAGAGCCGCGCCCAGCGTAAGTAACAAAATCGCACCCCAAGCAAGTAACAGAGCCGCACCCCACGCAAGTAACAGAGCCGCACCCTGAGCAAGTAACAGCCACGCCCCACGCAAGTAACAGAGCCGCACCCCGCGTAAGTAACAGAGCCGCACCCTGAGCAAGTAACAGAGCCACGCCCCGTGCAAGTAACAGCCACGCCCCACACAAGTAACAGAGCCGCACCCCGTGTAAGTTACAGAGCCGCGCCCCACCAAGTAACAGAGCCACACCCCACGCAAGTAACAGAGCCGCACCCCGCGCAAGTAACAGAGCCACACCCCGCGCAAGTAACAGAGCCGCACCCCGCGTAAGTAACAGAGCATAGTAACATAGTAACATAGTAACATAGTTAGTAAGGCCGAAAAAATACATTTGTCCATCCAGTTCAGCCTATATTCCATCATAATAAATCCCCAGATCTACGTCCTTCTACAGAACCTAATAATTGTATGATACAATATTGTTCTGCTCCAGGAAGACATCCAGGCCTCTCTTGAACCCCTCGACTGAGTTCGCCATCACCACCTCCTCAGGCAAGCAATTCCAGATTCTCACTGCCCTAACAGTAAAGAATCCTCTTCTATGTTGGTGGAAAAACCTTCTCTCCTCCAGACGCAAAGAATGCCCCCTTGTGCCCGTCACCTTCCTTGGTATAAACAGATCCTCAGCGAGATATTTGTATTGTCCCCTTATATACTTATACATGGTTATTAGATCGCCCCTCAGTCGTCTTTTTTCTAGACTAAATAATCCTAATTTCGCTAATCTATCTGGGTATTGTAGTTCTCCCATCCCCTTTATTAATTTTGTTGCCCTCCTTTGTACTCTCTCTAGTTCCATTATATCCTTCCTGAGCACCGGTGCCCAAAACTGGACACAGTACTCCATGTGCGGTCTAACTAGGGATTTGTACAGAGGCAGTATAATGCTCTCATCATGTGTATCCAGACCTCTTTTGATGCACCCCATGATCCTGTTTGCCTTGGCAGCTGCTGCCTGGCACTGGCTGCTCCAGGTAAGTTTATCATTAACTAGGATCCCCAAGTCCTTCTCCCTGTCAGATTTACCCAGTGGTTTCCCATTCAGTGTGTAATGGTGACATTGATTCCTTCTTCCCATGTGTATAACCTTACATTTATCATTGTTAAACCTCATCTGCCACCTTTCAGCCTAAGTTTCCAACTTATCCAGATCCATCTGTAGCAGAATACTATCTTCTCTTGTATTAACTGCTTTACATAGTTTTGTATCATCTGCAAATATCGATATTTTACTGTGTAAACCTTCTACCAGATCATTAATGAATATGTTGAAGAGAACAGGTCCCAATACTGACCCCTGCGGTACCCCACTGGTCACAGCGACCCAGTTAGAGACTATACCATTTATAACCACCCTCTGCTTTCTATCACTAAGCCAGTTACTAACCCATTTACACACATTTTCCCCCAGACCAAGCATTCTCATTTTGTGTACCAACCTCTTGTGCGGCACGGTATCAAACGCTTTGGAAAAATCGAGATATACCACGTCCAATGACTCACCGTGGTCCAGCCTATAGCTTACCTCTTCATAAAAACTGATTAGATTGGTTTGACAGGAGCGATTTCTCATAAACCCATGCTGATATGGAGTTAAACAGTTATTCTCATTGAGATAATCCAGAATAACATCCCTCAGAAACCCTTCAAATATTTTACCAACAATAGAGGTTAGACTTACTGGCCTATAATTTCCAGGTTCACTTTTAGAGCCCTTTTTGAATATTGGCACCACATTTGCTATGCGCCAATCCTGCGGAACAGACCCTGTCTCTATAGAGTCCCTAAAAATAAGAAATAATGGTTTATCTATTACATTACTTAGTTCTCTTAGTACTCGTGGGTGTATGCCATCCGGACCCGGAGATTTATCTATTTTAATCTTATTTAGCCGGTTTCGCACCTCTTCTTGGGTTAGATTGGTGACCCTTAATATAGGGTTTTCATTGTTTCTTGGGATTTCACCTAGCATTTCATTTTCCACCGTGAATACCGTGGAGAAGAAGGTGTTTAATATGTTAGCTTTTTCCTCGTCATCTACAACCATTCTTTCCTCACTATTTTTTAAGGGGCCTACATTTTCAGTTTTTATTCTTTTACTATTGATATAGTTGAAGAACAGTTTGGGATTAGTTTTACTCTCCTTAGCAATGTGCTTCTCTGTTTCCTTTTTGGCAGCTTTAATTAGTTTTTTAGATAAAGTATTTTTCTCCCTATAGTTTTTTAGAGCTTCAATGGTGCCATCCTGCTTTAATAGTGCAAATGCTTTCTTTTTACTGTTAATTGCCTGTCTTACTTCTTTGTTTAGCCACATTGGGTTTTTCCTATTTCTAGTCCTTTTATTCCCACAAGGTATAAACCGCTTACACTGCCTATTTAGGATGTTCTTAAACATTTCCCATTTATTATCTGTATTCTCATTTCTGAGGATATTGTCCCAGTCTACCAGATTAAGGGCATCTCTAAGCTGTTCAAACTTTGCCTTCCTAAAGTTCAATGTTTTTGTGACTCCCTGACAAGTCCCCCTAGTGAAAGACAGGTGAAACTGCACAATATTGTGGTCGCTATTTCCTAAATGCCCGACAACCTGCAGATTTGTTATTCTGTCAGGTCTATTAGATAGTATTAGGTCTAAAAGTGCTGCTCCTCTGGTTGGATTCTGCACCAATTGTGAAAGATAATTTTTCTTGGTTATTAGCAGAAACCTGTTGCCTTTATGGGTTTCACAGGTTTCTGTTTCCCAGTTAATATCCGGGTAGTTAAAATCCCCCATAACCAGGACCTCATTATGGGTTGCAGCTTCATCTCTCTGCTTTAGAAGTAGACTTTCCATGCTTTCTGTTATATTTGGGGGTTTGTAACAGACCCCAATGAGAATTTTGTTACCATTTTTCCCTCCATGAATTTCGACCCATATGGACTCGACATCCTCATTCCCTTCGCTAATATCCTCCCTTAAAGTGGACTTTAGACAAGACTTTACATAGAGACAAACCCCTCCTCCTCTCCGATTTTTACGATCCTTTCTAAACAGACTGTAACCCTGTAAGTTAACTGCCCAGTCATAGCTTTCATCTAACCATGTCTCGGTTATTCCCACTATGTCAAAGTTACCTGTAGATATTTCTGCTTCTAGTTCTTCCATCTTGTTTGTCAGGCTTCTGGCGTTTGCGAGCATGCAGTTTAGAGGATTTTGTTTTGTTCCAATCTCCTCACTGTGGATTGTTTTAGAAATGTTCTTGCCTCCCTTCTGAGTATGTTTTCCTGGGTCGTCTTTGTTCGAGTCTAATGTTTTTCTTCCCGTCCCCTCTTCTTCTAGTTTAACGCCCTCCTGATGAGTGTAGCGAGTCTTCTGGCGAATGTGTGTTTCCCAGGTTTGTTGAGGTGTAGTCCGTCTCTGGCGAGGAGTCCATCGTACCAGTAATTCACACCGTGGTCCAGGAATCCGAATCCTTGTTGTCTGCACCATCGTCTTAGCCAGTTGTTTGCATCAAGGATCCTGTTCCATCTCCTGGTGCCATGCCCGTCTACTGGAAGGATAGAAGAAAAAACTACCTGTGCATCCAGTTCCTTTACTTTCTTCCCCAACTCTTCAAAGTCCTTGCAGATTGTCGGTAGGTCCTTCCTTGCCGTGTCATTGGTGCCAACATGTATCAGAAGAAATGGGTGGACGTCCTTGGAGCTGAAGAGCTTTGGTATCCTATCGGTCACATCCTTGATCATCGCACCTGGAAGGCAGCATACTTCTCTTGCAGTTATGTCCGGTCTGCAGAGAAGCCTCGCCCGCCAAGTAACAGAGCCACGCCCCACGCAAGTAACAGAGCCGCACCCCGCGCAAGTAACAGAGCCACACCCCGAGCAAGTAACAGAGCCGCACCCCGCGCAAGTAACAGAGCCACACCCCGAGCAAGTAACAGAGCCGCACCCCGAGCAAGTAACAGAGCCACGCCCCTCGCAAGTAACAGAGCCGCACCCTGAGCAAGTGACAGAGCCGCGCCCCGAGCAAGTAATAGAGCTGCACCCCGAGCAAGTAACAGAGCCCCATCCTACGCAAGTAACAGAGCCGCACCCCGAGCAAGTAACAGAGCCCCATCCTACGCAAGTAACAGAGCTGCACCCCGAGCAAGTAACAGAGCCACATCCCCCGCAAGTAACAGAGCCGCACCCCGAGCAAGTAACAGAGCCACATCCCCCGCAAGTAACAGAGCCCCATCCTGCGCAAGTAATGGAGCCATGCCTGAAGCAAGTAACAGAGCTGCTCTAGAGTGCCACCCTGCGCAACTGATGGAACTGCGCCTTGTGCAAGAGATGGAGCCATACAGTTGCTTTTGTCTTTTGCAGCACTTTCTACACTCAATTAAACTCATCGGTTTTATTCAGTTAAGTAAAAATGATGCAAAACATGAAAACCAAAAAAAACTCTCTTGTAGAAACAACCTTAATGAGAAACTTTCATCAGGATTTTGCTAAGCAAACTACAGCCAGTGTCAGGTTGCTGCTGTTATACTGATTACAATGATACCTGGAGTGAAGAAATCCGTCTTGTGGTTCTTGTGTAATCAGTGTTAGAAGTTCTCAGTTAATCTTATCTTCCTGCTCTAAGCCAGAGAACCCAAGGAAAGACCTGACCACAGATTCGCCCACATCCCAGCCCACAGGCCACCCGATCACAAACATGCTCCCCATCATGGAGACAGACTGCTTGTGCTTCGGGGTTGCCTGTTGGCAGCCTGTGGGTGGGACTGTGGGCAGCATGGGGGCGGGACTGTGGGCGGGACTGTGGCGGGGCTGTGGATAGCCTGTGGGCGGGGCTGTGAACAGCATGCGGGCAGCTTGTGGGTGGGACTGTGGCGGGGCTGTGGGCAGCCTGTGGGCTGGGCTGTGGGCAGCCTGTGGGTGGGACTGTGGTGGGGCTGTGGGCGGGACTGTGGGCAGCATGCGGGCGGGGCTGTGGGCAGCCTGTGGGTGGGACTGTGGTGGGGCTGTGGGCGGGGCTGTGGGCAGCCTGTGGGTGGGGCTGTGAGCAACCTGTGGGCGGGTCTCTGCTTGGGTTCTGTGGCTTAGAGCAGGAAGATAAGACTCTGCCTACAGTCCCTCCCAGGAGCAACCTGACAATGGCTGTAGTTTACTTAGTAAAACCCTGCTGACAGGGTCACTTTAATTGTATTTCATGAGATTCCAGAGCACAAGAAAAATATTGTGCAACTTACAAAAAAGGTGAACGATTGCAAAAACGGATGTAGTGGGGATGAGTTTGGTTTGATGTGAGATCAAGAAATTCAAGTTTAAATCTGTGTCCAAAAGAAAGAATAAATGTGATCATCAGGAGAACAGATGAGGAGACGACAAACCATTCACATACAAGATCCAGAGATCCCTGCAAGGAATGGACACTGCTAATACTAACCGGCTGCCTCTCTGCAGTCATAACAGAGCACAGTGTGCATTCATTACATTACTGATCCTGAGTTACATCCTGTATTATACTCCAGAGCTGCACTCACTATTCTGCTGGTGCAGTCACTGTGTGCATACATTACATTACTGATCCTGAGTTACATCCTGTATTATACTCCAGAGCTGCACTCACTATTCTGCTGGTGCAGTCACTGTGTACATTCATTACATTACTGATCCTGAGTTACATCCTGTATTATACTCCAGAGCTGCACTCACTATTCTGCTGGTGCAGTCACTGTGTGCATACATTACATTACTGATCCTGAGTTACATCCTGTATTATACTCCAGAGCTGCACTCACTATTCTGCTGGTGCAGTCACTGTGTACATTCATTACATTACTGATCCTGAGTTACATCCTGTATTATACTCCAGAGCTGCACTCACTATTCTGCTGGTGCAGTCACTGTGTGCATACATTACATTACTGATCCTGAGTTACATCCTGTATTATATCCCAGAGCTGCACTCACTATTCTGCTGGTGCAGTCACTGTGTACATACATTACATTACTGATCCTGAGTTACTTCCTGCATTATACCCCAGAGCTGCACTCACTATTCTGCTGGTTCAGTCACTGTGTGCATACATTACATTACTGATCCTGAGTTACATCCTGTATTATATCCCAGAGCTGCACTCACTATTCTGCTGGTGCAGTCACTGTGTACATTCATTACATTACTGATCCTGAGTTACATCCTGTATTATACTCCAGAGCTGCACTCACTATTCTGCTGGTGCAGTCACTGTGTACATACATTACATTACTGATCCTGAGTGACCTCCTGTATTATACCCCAGAGCTGCACTCACTATTCTGCTGGTGCAGTCACTGTGTACATACATTACATTACTGATCCTGAGTTACCTCCTGTATTATACCCCAGAGCTGCACTCACTATTCTGCTGGTGCAGTCACTGTGTACATACATTACAATACTGATCCTGAGTTACATCCTGTATTATACTCCAGAGCTGCACTCACTATTCTGCTGGTGCAGTCACTGTGTACATACATTACATTACTGATCCTGAGTTACCTCCTGTATTATACTCCAGAGCTGCACTCACTATTCTGCTGGTGCAGTTGCTGTGTACATACATTACATTACTGATCCTGAGTTACCTCCTATATTATACCCCAGAGCTGCACTCACTATTCTGCTGGTGCAGTCACTGTGTACATACATTACATTACTGATCCTGAGTTACATCCTGTATTATACTCCAGAGCTGCACTCACTATTCTGCTGGTGCAGTCACTGTGTACATGCATTACATTACTGATCCTGAGTTACATCCTGTATTATACCCCAGAGCTGCACTCACTATTCTGCTGGTGCAGTCACTGTGTACATACATTACATTACTGATCCTGAGTTACCTCCTGTATTATACCCCAGAGCTGCACTCACTATTCTGCTGGTGCAGTCACTGTGTACATACATTACATTACTGATCCTGAGTTACCTCCTATATTATACCCCAGAGCTGCACTCACTATTCTGCTGGTGCAGTCACTGTGTACATACATTACATTACTGATCCTGAGTTACATCCTGTATTACACTCCAGAGCTGCACTCACTATTCTGCTGGTGCAGTCACTGTGTACATACATTACATTACTGATCCTGAGTTACATCCTGTATTACACTCCAGAGCTGCACTCACTATTCTGCTGGTGCAGTCACTGTGTACATACATTACATTGCTGATCCTGAGTTACATCCTGCATTATACTCCAGAGCTGCACTCACTATTCTGCTGGTGCAGTCACTGTGTACATACATTACATTACTGATCCTGAGTTACATCCTGTATTATACCTCAGAGCTGCACTCACTATTCTGCTGGTGCAGTCACTGTGTACATACATTACATTGCTGATCCTGATTTACATCCTGCATTATACTCCAGAGCTGCACTCACTATTCTGCTGGAGCAGTCACTGTGTACATACATTACATTACTGATCCTGAGTTACCTCCTGTATTATACCCCAGAGCTGCGCTCACTATTCTGCTGGTGCAGTCACTGTGTACATACATTACATTACTGATCCTGAGTTACATCCTGTATTATACTCCAGAGCTGCACTCACTATTCTGCTGGTGCAGTCACTGTGTACATACATTACATTACTGATCGTGAGTTACCTCCTGTATTATACTCCAGAGCTGCACTCACTATTCTGCTGGTGCAGTCACTGTGTACATATATTACATTACTGATCCTGAGTTACCTCCTGTATTATACCCCAGAGCTGCACTCACTATTCTGCTGGTGCAGTCACTGTGTACATACATTACATTACTGATCCTGAGTTACCTCCTGTATTATACTCCAGAGCTGCACTCACTATTCTGCTGGTGCAGTCACTGTGCACATACATTACATTACTGATCCTGAGTTATATCCTGTATTATACCCCAGAGCTGCACTCACTATTCTGCTGGTGCAGTCACTGTGTACATACATTACATTACTGATCGTGAGTTACCTCCTGTATTATACTCCAGAGCTGCACTCACTATTCTGCTGGTGCAGTCACTGTGTACATATATTTCTGATCCTGAGTTACCTCCTGTATTATACCCCAGAGCTGCACTCACTATTCTGCTGGTGCAGTCACTGTGTACATACATTACATTACTGATCCTGAGTTACCTCCTGTATTATACCCCAGAGCTGCACTCACTATTCTGCTGGTGCAGTCACTGTGTACATACATTACATTACTGATCCTGAGTTACCTCCTGTATTATACTCCAGAGCTGCACTCACTATTCTGCTGGTGCAGTCACTGTGCACATACATTACATTACTGATCCTGAGTTATATCCTGTATTATACCCCAGAGCTGCACTCACTATTCTGCTGGTGCAGTCACTTTGTACATACATTACATTACTGATCCTGAGTTACATCCTGTATTATACCCCAGAGCTGCACTCACTATTCTGCTGGTGCAGTCACTGTGTACATACATTACATTACTGATCCTGAGTTACATCCTGTATTATACCCCAGAGCTGCACTCACTATTCTGCTGGTGCAGTCACTGTGTACATACATTACATTACTGATCCTGAGTTACATCCTGTATTATACTCCAGAGCTGCACTCACTATTCTGCTGGTGCAGTCACTGTGTACATACATTACATTACTGATCCTGAGTTACCTCCTGTATTATACTGCAGAGCTGCACTCACTATTCTGCTGGTGCAGTCACTGTGTACATACATTACATTACTGATCCTGAGTTACATCCTGTATTATACTCCAGAGCTGCACTCACTATTCTGCTGGTGCAGTCACTGTGTACATACATTACATTACTGATCCTGAGTTACCTCCTGTATTATACTGCAGAGCTGCACTCACTATTCTGCTGGTGCAGTCACTGTGTACATACATTACATTACTGATCCTGAGTTACCTCCTGTATTATACTGCAGAGCTGCACTCACTATTCTGCTGGTGCAGTCACACATAACCTAAAACTATGAAAGAGCAGCAAGGTGCTGCAGTGTGATAGCCAGAAGTCGCCCGTCTATCCGCGGCCTGAGGTTTAGTTAACAGAGACCAGAGATGAGTCACTATTAGTAATGAGCGAATATACTCGTTACTCGAGATTTCCCAGCATGCTCGGGGGTCCTCCGAGTATTTTTTAGTGCTCGGAGATTTAGTTTTTCTTGCCGCAGCTGAATGATTTACATCTGTTCGCCAGCATAAGTACATGTGGGGGTTGCCTGGTTGCTAGGGAATCCCCACATGTAATCAAGCTGGCTAACATATGAAAATCATTCAGCTGCGGCAAGAAAAACTAAATCTCCGAGCACTAAAAAATACTCGGAGGACCCCCGAGCGTGCTCGAGAAATCTGGAGTAACGAGTATATTCGCTCATCACTAGTCACTATCTGACCTCATAGTCCCCCAGAAGCCCAGAGCCCCCCACCACTTGCCCCAGAGACACCTACATGAGGCTCTTGGTGACCCCAAGCTCTGAGGATCGATGACTGCTGCATTATTATTATTATTATTATCATCAGTAGATTGAGGAGAGATCATTCCTGACACTTGTGAAGTCTATAGTTTCCTCTATGAGGTCCAGGGCAGGAAGAGCGTCCTTAACCCTTTCCTGTATAGTGCTTCCCTCCAGACCCAGAATAATGTCGGAATGTCGGGGGAGTGCGGTCCCGCTCTCCACATCACATCTTCATTCTCATATCAATGATCCATACACGTATCAGTCACTGATAAATCCCCCCAAAATAACCCCCCAGTATATAGAAGTCACTGGCCACTTTATTATTCAGCTGGCGCCAGATGTTGGTAGAAGGTTAAAAAGTTGGACTGAAAATTGGAAGAAATTTAAGCAAAAAGCACATTTTATCTTCACACTTAAAAAAAATGGAAATCAGTAAAAAAAATTAGTTTTTGTTAGTTATCAAAGTTTAAAATGTCACAAGGCAAAAGTAGAAAGAGTTAACGGGAACGCGAACAATTACAAAACGCAGCAGATTTATTAAAACTTTTTATAACTTTTCTGATGTGACCGGCGTGGATCCTGCGCTGTTCACACACGGCAGATTGCAGACATTTCTGACTGTTCTGCAAGAATTATATACAAAAAAAGTTGAACTCTGTAGCGTTTAAGCATATCAATGTGAAAAGTACTGCTTCTGAGTACTAGGAAAAAATGAGACGCTTTGCACATAATCTGGCCAGTACATGGCTGCCTATCAACCAACGTCAAGGTGGTCTCAACACTGATGGGTCTCTATGTATCAGTGTGAATTAGGCCGGAGTCACACTACTGTAGAATACGGACGAGTTCTATGCGAGAAAGCATCGTGTTAATCTATGGGGCCGCTCACATCATCGTTTATTTTCTCGGGCGTGTTCAGCGTGCATGTAAAATTTTCCCACGGCGCTCGCACTGACGTCAGAAAGGTGAACTTCCAGGACCTGTCAGATGGCACCATGGGAAGGAAAACTTTCTCACACTCATGGTGCGGTCAGACAAGGAATAGCAGTTCATAGAGAGTCTGCTGGATGATAGGCTGTATCATCATACAACCATGCAGCCTGCCATCTAGATGTAGCAGAGCTGGACCTGTCGTGGGACAAATGGATTTAAAGCATCTCTGCGGAATGGTGAGGAATACTGTTTTTTTTACCTCTGTTGCAGATGACGAGGGCATCGGGGGAATGGGTGAGGTGATAAGTATGGCTTAATTATGAATATTAAAGGAGTCTGTGTCATTCTTTAAATTATAGGACTTTTTTTCTAGATGTCTGTGTTTTCTAACAATGTCACTATGGGGTTAGTAATGGGGGCGTCTTAATGACACCTCTCCATTACTAACCTCTGGGCTTGATGTCACCTGACCATACAAAGGTGACATCAACCCCCCCAACTATCACCCCACTTGCCACCACTACAAGGCAAGTGGGAAGAGCGAGGCTAAGTGCCAGAATTGGCACATCTTAGAGATGCACCTTTCCTGTGACGATTGAGAGTTTTTGTTTTTTTGCCTGGGAAGGGGCAGAATCCATGGCCCCTTCCTAGGCTACTAATATCAGCCCACAGCTGTCTGCATAGCCTTTGCTGGTTATTAGTTTTAGGGGGACCCTTTGTCATTTTTTTTAGGGTCCCCCATTTTTTTTTAAACTGTTTATTTTTGAAAGATTTCCCTTTTTCTCATACAAATAACATCATAAACAGAAGTATAGTTGTAGCAAAATTATGCAAAACAATGCAAAACATTTTAGATGTTTCTTCCAGGGGCACAGTACACAGCACTGCTGCTCCTACTACAATTAGGCCAAACATCTAATGCATCATCTAAAAGTTGGTGGGAGACAGGGACAAGATAGGGAAAAACTCAGGGAGAGGGAAAAGACACAGAAACAAAAAAGGCACGTAACATCAATTGGTTAGCTTAGGCTACTTTCACACTAGCGTCGGTATGGGGCCGTCGCAGTGTGTCGGGCCAACGTACTGACGCAAACTGTGGAAGCGCCACACAACGGGGCAGCGGATGCATTTTTCCAACGCATCCGCTGCCCCATTCTGAGCTGGAGGAGGGGGCAGAGTTCCGGCCGCGCATGCACGGTCAGAAATGGTGAACACAACGCACCAAAAAACGTTACATGCAACGTTTTTTGGTGCCGACGGTCCACCACAACACGACGCAACCGTCGCACGACGGATGCGACGTGTGGCAAAGCGTCGCAATATGTTGCTAATGTTAGTCTATGGAGAAAAAATGCATCCTGCAAGCAATTTTGCAGGATGCGTTTTTTCTCCAAAACGACGCATTGCGATGTGCGTCGCACGACGCTAATGTGAAAGTAGCCTTAGTTGCATAGTCATCCCATGGTGCCCAGATGCGATTAAGCAATTCAAGTTGATTATTAATACAGGCCGTAAGATTCTCCATACGTCTCATTTCTTTAATCTTCATCCTGAAGGGTCCCCCATTTTAATAGCCAGTAAAGGCTAATTATACAGCTGTGAGCTGATCTTAATAGCCTGGGAAGCTCCATGGGTATAACCCCCTTCCCAGGCTATAAACATCGGCCCCCAGCCGTCTGCTTTCCCTCTGCTAGTTACGAAAAATTGCGCAGGAGCCCACGCCATTTTTTTCAGAAAAATAATCTTTTATTAATTAAAGGCATGTGCAGTAATTTGCACACACACTGTACTAATTGTATTTGTCTCTGACATCTATATATCTACCTATTCTATGTGTATTTACTGTATGTAATCCATCTCTTCTATCCTGTCGGCTCCTGCAGTGATTTTACAGAACACGGCAGATGAATTGCCGGCTTTTTTTCTATCTATGTAATATAAATACACACACATATATATATACAGTTAGGTCCATATATATTTGGACAGAGACAACATTTTTCTAATTTTGGTTATAGACATTGCCACAATGAATTTTAAACAAAACAATTCAGATGCAGTTGAAGTTCAGACTTTCAGCTTTCATTTGAGGGTATCCACATTAAAATTGGATGAAGGGTTTAGGAGTTTCAGCTCCTTAACATGTGCCACCCTGTTTTTAAAGGGACCAAAAGTAATTGGACAATTGACTCCAAGGCTATTTCATGGACAGGTGTGGGCAATCCCTTCGTTATGTCATTCTCAATTAAGCAGATAAAAGGCCTGGAGTTGATTTGAGGTGTGGTGCTGCATTTGGAAGGTTTTGCTGTGAAGTAAACATGCGGTAAAGGAGCTCTCCATCCAGGTGAAACAAGCCATCCTTAAGCTGCGAAAACTGAAAAAAACCATCCGAGAAATTGCTGCAATATTAGGAGTGGCAAAATCTACAGTTTGGTACATCCTGAGAAAGAAAGAAAGCACTGGTGAACTCATCAATGCAAAAACACCTGGGCGCCCACGGAAGACAACAGTGGTGGATGATTGCAGAATAATCTCCATGGTGAAGAGAATCCCCTTCACAACAGCCGACCAAGTGACCAACACTCTCCAGGAGGTCGGCGTATCAATATCCAAATCTACCATAAAGAGAAGACTGCATGAAAGTAACTACAGAGGGTTCACTGCACGGTGCAGCCACTCATAAGCAACAAGAATAAAAAGGCTAAAAAACATCTAAAAAAGCCGCACAGTTCTGGAAGAACATTTTTTGGACAGATGAAACCAAGATCAACCTCTACCAGAATGATGGAAAGAGAAAAGTATGGTGAAGGCGCGGTACAGCTCATGATCCAAAGCATCGCACATCATCTGTAAAACCCGGCGGAGGCAGTGTGATGGCGCGGGCATGCATAAACCCGGCGGAGGCAGTGTGATGGCGCGGGCATGCATAAACCCGGCGGAGGCAGTGTGATGGCTTGGGCATGCATAAACCCGGCGGAGGCAGTGTGATGGCGCGGGCATGCATAAACCCGGCGGAGGCAGTGTGATGGCTTGGGCATGCATGGCTGCCAGTGGCACTGGGTCACTAGTGTTTATTGATGATGGGACACAGGACAGAAGCAGCCGAATGAATTCTGAGGTCTTCAGAGCCGCCATACTGTGCGCTCAGATCCAGCCAAATGCAGCCAAACTGATTGGTCGCCGTTTCATACTACAGATGGACAATGACCCAAAACATAAAGCCAAAGCAACCAGGAGTTTATTAAAGCAAAGAAGTGGAATATTCTGGAATGGCCAAGTCAGTCACCTGATCTCAACCCAATCGAGCAGCATTTCACTTGTTAAAGACTAAACTTCTGACAGAAAGGCCACAAACAAACAGCAACTGAAAACCACCGCAGTGAAGGCCGAGCATCAAAAAGGAGGAAACAGCGTCTGGTGATGTCCATGAGTTCAAGAATTCAGGCAGTCATTGCCAACAAAGGGTTTTCAACAAACTACTAAAAATGAACATTTTATTTAAAATTATTGAATCTGTCCAATTAATTTCGGTCCCTTT
The DNA here is from genome assembly GCF_032444005.1 of Ranitomeya imitator. Lineage (NCBI taxonomy): Eukaryota > Metazoa > Chordata > Amphibia > Anura > Dendrobatidae > Ranitomeya > Ranitomeya imitator. The sequence continues at coordinate 847,568,511 of NC_091283.1, read as the reverse complement.
AAAAACAGGGTGGCACATGTTAAGGAGCTGAAACTCCTAAACCCTTCATCCAATTTTAATGTGAATACCCTCAAATGAAAGCTGAACGTCTGAACTTCAAGTGCATCTGAATTGTTTTGTTTAAAATTAATTGTGGTAATGTCTATAACCAAAATTAGAAAAATGTTGTCTCTGTCCAAATATATATGGACCTAACTGTATATATATATATATGTGTGTCAGTGACATTTACAGGGACAGCCAGCCAGTTCAGGGTATGAGCAGGTTAGTAAGTGGGGGTCCGCAGACTCCCAAAGAGAATCTCTGGTGTGATCACTGTCACGGGGCTACCGCGACAGAGAGGTTCCAGAGAACCGCAGCGCTCTGGGCCTCATTCACACACAGTGAACAGAAGCTCTTCACCTATATTCTGACCTGGCTGCTTTGTGCCAGCAGTGCAGGAGTTAGCCTTATTGCTGAGTTGCTGAGAGCTGGGTCTCTCTCAGCTGAAGTGGATTTTGTAATCTGATCCTCTATATAGACCCAGTCCTGACTTCAGCTATTGTCAGTGATCAGTTCTACTGCCTGGCTTGGAGGTTGAAGGAGCGTAGTGTTTGTGTTGGAGGTTTATTTACAGAGATTGGTGTCTGCTGTTTTGGTTGCATGTTTAACCTGTTTTCCTTCCTAGTTTATTCCTTCTGTTCCCTTCTCCGTGTTTCCTCTGTGGTTGTGTGAGCATTTGGTGAGTTTGAGACTTTTAGTTACCTTGTCTGTACACCCTGTTATTTGTTGTATTATTACACTGGTGCAGTCCACCTCCTTTGGGGGGAGAGGGGGCCACTGATAGGGCCTGCACAGGAGACAGGGATATGCTGGCGGCTCAGGCCTCCTAACCATCATAGGTACCCCCGAGATAAGGGAAAGCCAGGGCCCCATTAAAGTGGTAGGGACAGGTGCGGGTCCCAGTACGCCGTCCTGCCCCTTTAACGCCGCTTACGGCGTGACAATCAGTTTTTGTGACTGATAACGGACAGGAAGGCGTCAGTGGCAGTGGCAGACCCACCACCAGTAGGATAATGGGGGTCACATAAGTCCCACAGCGTCTGATAACATGTGAGTGTTTAAGAACCCGACAATCAGCTCTTCTTGGGCTGCATTCACACTTCAGTTTAGAGCAGTTTTCCTCCGCTCCAGTCCTCGTGGCCTCAGCAGATCACGTTCTAAGGATTTCCTTTGTACGGTCGTCTGTCGTCCTCGAGGACTGGAGCTGAGGAAACTTAGGGTCCCCAATGATTATTGTGGGGTCCATCTGGGATCCGCATCGTGGCAGTTTGTAGAGCAGGAAAAAACGCAGCACGCAGAACTTTTCCTTCTGTTATAAAAAGGAACAAAACATTGTATCCACACAAATCCCATAATAATCCACCAGATCCATAAACCAGAGTGTGAACGCAGCCCAGACGGGATCAGGCGGAGCAGCGAGCTTCAGGCGACGTTCACACTGCGATATAGAAATGCAGATTTTTTGTCTTTGTGTTCTGAGGCCTCAGCAATGTGAACAGCTCAGAAGATGGTATCACACAGGATAGGATTAGATACACAGCTCAGCAGACAGTATCACACAGGATAGGATTAGATACACGGTTCAGCAGACAGTATCACACAGGATAGGATTAGATACACGGCTCAGAAGATGGTATCACACAGGATAGGATTAGATACACGGCTTAGCAGACAGTATCACACAGGATAGGATTAGATACACGGCTTAGCAGTCAGTATCACACAGGAGAGGATTAGATACAAAGCTCAGCAGACAGTATCACACAGGATAGGATTAGATACACGGCTCAGAAGATGGTATCACACAGGATAGGATTAGATACACGGCTTAGCAGTCAGTATCACACAGGAGAGGATTAGATACAAAGCTCAGCAGACAGTGTCACACAGGAGAGGATTAGATACACGGCTCAGCAGAGGTATCACACAGGATAGGATTAGATACACGGCTCAGCAGACAGTATTACACAGGAGAGGATTAGATACACGGCTCAGCCGGCAGTATCACACAGGATAGGATTAGATACACAGCTCAGCAGATAGTATCACACATTATAGGATTAGTTACACGGCTCAGCAGACAGTATTACACAGGAGAGGATTAGATGCACGGCTCAGCAGGCAGTATCACACAGGAGAGGATTAGATACACAGTCCAGAAGACAGTATCACACAGGAGAGGATTAGATACACAGCTCAGCAGTCAGTATCACACAGGATGGGATTAGATACACAGCTCAGAAGACAGTATCACACAGGAGAGGATTAGATACACGGCTCAGCAGACAGTATCACACAGGACAGGATTAGATACACGGCTCAGCAGACAGTATCACACAGGAGAGGATCAGATACACGGCTCAGCAGACAGTATCACACAGGATAGGATTAGATACACAGCTCAGCAGTCAGTATCACACAGGAGAGGATTAGATACGCGGCTCAGCAGACAGTATCACACAGGAGAGGATTAGATACACAGCTCAGCAGTCAGTATCACACAGGAGAGGATTAGATACACGGCTCAGCAGACAGTATCACACAGGAGAGGATTAGATACACAGCTCAGCAGTCAGTATCACACAGGAGAGGATTAGATACACGGCTCAGCAGACAGTATCACACAGGAGAGGATTAGATACACAGCTCAGCAGTCAGTATCACACAGGATAGGATTAGATACACAGCTCAGCAGACAGTATCACACATTATAGGATTAGTTACACGGCTCAGCAGACAGTATCACACAGGATAGGATTAGATACACGGCTCAGCAGACAGTATTACACAGGAGAGGATTAGATGCACGGCTCAGCAGGCAGTATCACACAGGAGAGGATTAGATACACAGTTCAGAAGACAGTATCACACAGGATGGGATTAGATACACAGCTCAGCAGTCAGTATCACACAGGAGAGGATTAGATACACAGCTCAGCAGTCAGTATCACACAGGATGGGATTAGATACACAGCTCAGAAGACAGTATCACACAGGATAGGATTAGATACACGGCTCAGCAGACAGTATCACACAGGAGAGGATTAGATACACAGCTCAGCAGTCAGTATCACACAGGATAGGATTAGATACACGGCTCAGCAGCCAGTATCACATAGGATAGGATTAGATACACGGCTCAGCAGTCAGTATCACACAGGAGAGGATTAGATACACAGCTCAGCAGTCAGTATCACACAGGATGGGATTAGATACACAGCTCAGAAGACAGTATCACACAGGATAGGATTAGATACACGGCTCAGCAGACAGTATCACACAGGAGAGGATTAGATACACAGCTCAGCAGTCAGTATCACACAGGATAGGATTAGATACACAGCTCAGCAGACAGTATCACACATTATAGGATTAGTTACACGGCTCAGCAGACAGTATCACACAGGATAGGATTAGATACACGGCTCAGCAGACAGTATTACACAGGAGAGGATTAGATGCACGGCTCAGCAGGCAGTATCACACAGGAGAGGATTAGATACACAGTTCAGAAGACAGTATCACACAGGATGGGATTAGATACACAGCTCAGCAGTCAGTATCACACAGGAGAGGATTAGATACACAGCTCAGCAGTCAGTATCACACAGGATGGGATTAGATACACAGCTCAGAAGACAGTATCACACAGGATAGGATTAGATACACGGCTGAGCAGACAGTATCACACAGGAGAGGATTAGATACACAGCTCAGCAGTCAGTATCACACAGGATAGGATTAGATACACGGCTCAGCAGCCAGTATCACATAGGATAGGATTAGATACACGGCTCAGCAGTCAGTATCACACAGGACAGGATTAGATACACGGCTCAGCAGACAGTATCACACAGGAGAGGAATAGATACACGGCTCAGCAATCAGTATCACACAGGAGAGGATTAGATACACGGCTCAGCAGTCAGTATCACACAGGATAGGATGAGATACACGGCTCAGCAGCCAGTATCACACAGGATAGGATTAGATACACGGCTCAGCAGTCAGTATCACACAGGATAGGATTAGATACATGGCTCAGCAGTCAGTGTCACACAGGAGAGGATTAGATACACGGCTCAGCAGTCAGTATCACAGAGGAGAGGATCAGATACACGGCTCAGCAGGCAGTATCACACAGGAGAGGATTAGATACACGGCTCAGCAGGCAGTATCACACAGGAGAGGATTAGATACATGGCTCAGCAGTCAGTATCACACAGGAGAGGATCAGATACACGGCTCAGCAGGCAGTATCACACAGGAGAGGATCAGATACACGGCTCAGCAGGCAGTATCACACAGGAGAGGATTAGATACACGGCTCAGCAGGCAGTATCACAGCTCAGCAGGCAGTATCACACGGGATAGGATTAGATACATGGCTCAGCAGGCAGTATCACACAGGATAGGATTAGATACATGGCTCAGCAGTCAGTATCACACAGGATAGGATTAGATACACGGCTCAGCAGGCAGTATCACACAGGAGAGGATTAGATACACGGCTCAGCAGTCAGTGTCACACAGGAGAGGATTAGATACGCGGCTCAGCAGTCAGTGTCACACAGGAGAGGATTAGATACACGGCTCAGCAGGCAGTATCACAGCTCAGCAGGCAGTATCACACGGGATAGGATTAGATACATGGCTCAGCAGGCAGTATCACACAGGATAGGATTAGATACATGGCTCAGCAGTCAGTATCACACAGGATAGGATTAGATACACGGCTCAGCAGGCAGTATCACACAGGAGAGGATTAGATACACGGCTCAGCAGTCAGTATCACACAGGAGAGGATCAGATACACGGCTCAGCAGGCAGTATCACACAGGAGAGGATCAGATACACGGCTCAGCAGGCAGTATCACACAGGAGAGGATTAGATACACGGCTCAGCAGTCAGTGTCACACAGGAGAGGATTAGATACACGGCTCAGCAGTCAGTGTCACACAGGAGAGGATTAGATACACGGCTCAGCAGGCAGTATCACAGCTCAGCAGGCAGTATCACACGGGATAGGATTAGATACATGGCTCAGCAGGCAGTATCACACAGGATAGGATTAGATACATGGCTCAGCAGTCAGTATCACACAGGATAGGATTAGATACACGGCTCAGCAGGCAGTATCACACAGGAGAGGATTAGATACACGGCTCAGCAGTCAGTATCACACAGGAGAGGATCAGATACACGACTCAGCAGGCAGTATCACACAGGAGAGGATCAGATACACGGCTCAGCAGGCAGTATCACACAGGAGAGGATTAGATACACGGCTCAGCAGGCAGTATCACAGCTCAGCAGGCAGTATCACACAGGATAGGATTAGATACATGGCTCAGCAGTCAGTATCACACAGGATAGGATTAGATACACGGCTCAGCAGGCAGTATCACACAGGATAGGATTAGATACATGGCTCAGCAGTCAGTGTCACACAGGAGAGGATTAGATACATGGCTCAGCAGTCAGTGTCACACAGGCGAGGATTAGATACACGGCTCACCAGACAGTATCACACAGGATAGGATTAGATACACGGCTCAGCAGACAGTATCACACAGGAGAGGATTAGATACACGGCTCAGCAGTCAGTGTCACACAGGCGAGGATTAGATACACGGCTCACCAGACAGTATCACACCGGAGAGGATTAGATACACGGCTCAGCAGTCAGTGTCACACAGGCGAGGATTAGATACACGGCTCACCAGACAGTATCACACAGGAGAGGATTAGATACATGGCTCACCAGACAGTATCACACAGGATAGGATTAGATACACGGCTCACCAGACAGTATCACACAGGAGAGGATTAGATACATGGCTCAGCAGTCAGTATCACACAGGATAGGATTAGATACACGGCTCAGCAGTCAGTATCACACAGGATAGGATTAGATACATGGCTCAGCAGTCAGTATCACACAGGATAGGATTAGATACATGGCTCAGCAGTCAGTATCACACAGGAGAGGATTAGATACACGGCTCAGCAGTCAGTGTCACACAGGCGAGGATTAGATACACGGCTCACCAGACAGTATCACACAGGAGAGGATTAGATACATGGCTCACCAGACAGTATCACACAGGATAGGATTAGATACACGGCTCACCAGACAGTATCACACAGGAGAGGATTAGATACATGGCTCAGCAGTCAGTATCACACAGGATAGGATTAGATACACGGCTCAGCAGTCAGTATCACACAGGATAGGATTAGATACACGGCTCAGCAGGCAGTATCACACAGGAGAGGATTAGATACACGGCTCACCAGACAGTATCACACAGGAGAGGATTAGATACATGGCTCAGCAGTCAGTATCACACAGGATAGGATTAGATACACGGCTCAGCAGTCAGTATCACACAGGATAGGATTAGATACACGGCTCACCAGACAGTATCACATGGGATAGGATTAGATACACGGCTCAGCAGACAGTATCACACAAGATAGGATTAGATACACGGCTCAGCAGACAGTATCACACAGGATAGGATTAGATACTCAGCTCAGCAGACAGTATCACACAGGATAGGATTAGATACACAGCTCAGCAGACAGTATCACACAGGAGAGGATTAGATACACGGCTCACCAGACAGTATCACATGGGATAGGATTAGATACACGGCTCAGCAGACAGTATCACACAGGATAGGATTAGATACACGGCTCAGCAGACAGTATCACACAGGATAGGATTAGATACACGGCTCAGCAGTCAGTATCACACAGGAGAGGATTAGATACACAGCTCAGCAGACAGTATCACACAGGATAGGATTAGATACACGGCTCAACAGTCAGTATCACACAGGAGAGGATTAGATACATGGCTCAGCAGTCAGTATCACACAGGAGAGGATCAGATACACGGCTCAGCAGGCAGTATCACACAGGAGAGGATCAGATACACGGCTCAGCAGGCAGTATCACACAGGAGAGGATTAGATACACGGCTCAGCAGGCAGTATCACAGCTCAGCAGGCAGTATCACACGGGATAGGATTAGATACATGGCTCAGCAGGCAGTATCACACAGGATAGGATTAGATACATGGCTCAGCAGTCAGTATCACACAGGATAGGATTAGATACACGGCTCAGCAGGCAGTATCACACAGGAGAGGATTAGATACATGGCTCAGCAGTCAGTATCACACAGGAGAGGATCAGATACACGGCTCAGCAGGCAGTATCACACAGGAGAGGATCAGATACACGGCTCAGCAGGCAGTATCACACAGGAGAGGATTAGATACACGGCTCAGCAGGCAGTATCACAGCTCAGCAGGCAGTATCACACGGGATAGGATTAGATACATGGCTCAGCAGGCAGTATCACACAGGATAGGATTAGATACATGGCTCAGCAGTCAGTATCACACAGGATAGGATTAGATACACGGCTCAGCAGGCAGTATCACACAGGAGAGGATTAGATACACGGCTCAGCAGTCAGTGTCACACAGGAGAGGATTAGATACGCGGCTCAGCAGTCAGTGTCACACAGGAGAGGATTAGATACACGGCTCAGCAGGCAGTATCACAGCTCAGCAGGCAGTATCACACGGGATAGGATTAGATACATGGCTCAGCAGGCAGTATCACACAGGATAGGATTAGATACATGGCTCAGCAGTCAGTATCACACAGGATAGGATTAGATACACGGCTCAGCAGGCAGTATCACACAGGAGAGGATTAGATACACGGCTCAGCAGTCAGTATCACACAGGAGAGGATCAGATACACGGCTCAGCAGGCAGTATCACACAGGAGAGGATCAGATACACGGCTCAGCAGGCAGTATCACACAGGAGAGGATTAGATACACGGCTCAGCAGTCAGTGTCACACAGGAGAGGATTAGATACACGGCTCAGCAGTCAGTGTCACACAGGAGAGGATTAGATACACGGCTCAGCAGGCAGTATCACAGCTCAGCAGGCAGTATCACACGGGATAGGATTAGATACATGGCTCAGCAGGCAGTATCACACAGGATAGGATTAGATACATGGCTCAGCAGTCAGTATCACACAGGATAGGATTAGATACACGGCTCAGCAGGCAGTATCACACAGGAGAGGATTAGATACACGGCTCAGCAGTCAGTATCACACAGGAGAGGATCAGATACACGACTCAGCAGGCAGTATCACACAGGAGAGGATCAGATACACGGCTCAGCAGGCAGTATCACACAGGAGAGGATTAGATACACGGCTCAGCAGGCAGTATCACAGCTCAGCAGGCAGTATCACACAGGATAGGATTAGATACATGGCTCAGCAGTCAGTATCACACAGGATAGGATTAGATACACGGCTCAGCAGGCAGTATCACACAGGAGAGGATTAGATACATGGCTCAGCAGTCAGTATCACACAGGAGAGGATTAGATACACGGCTCAGCAGTCAGTGTCACACAGGAGAGGATTAGATACACGGCTCAGCAGACAGTATCACACAGGAGAGGATTAGATACACGGCTCAGCAGGCAGTATCACGGCTCAGCAGACAGTATCACACAGGAGAGGATTAGATACATGGCTCAGCAGTCAGTATCACACAGGAGAGGATTAGATACATGGCTCAGCAGTCAGTGTCACACAGGTGAGGATTAGATACACGGCTCACCAGACAGTATCACACAGGATAGGATTAGATACACAGCTCAGCAGACAGTATCACACAGGAGAGGATTAGATACACGGCTCAGCAGTCAGTGTCACACAGGCGAGGATTAGATACACGGCTCACCAGACAGTATCACACCGGAGAGGATTAGATACACGGCTCAGCAGTCAGTGTCACACAGGCGAGGATTAGATACACGGCTCACCAGACAGTATCACACAGGAGAGGATTAGATACATGGCTCACCAGACAGTATCACACAGGATAGGATTAGATACACGGCTCACCAGACAGTATCACACAGGATAGGATTAGATACATGGCTCAGCAGTCAGTATCACACAGGATAGGATTAGATACATGGCTCAGCAGACAGTATCGCACAGGATAGGATTAGATACACAGCTCAGCAGACAGTATCACACAGGAGAGGATTAGATACACGGCTCAGCAGACAGTATCACACAGGATAGGATTAGATACACGGCTCAGCAGACAGTATCACACAGGAGAGGATTAGATACACGGCTCAGCAGACAGTATCACACAGGATAGGATTAGATACACGGCTCAGCAGACAGTATCACATGGGATAGGATTAGATACACGGCTCAGCAGGCAGTATAACACAGGATAGGATTAGATACATGGCTCAGCAGGCAGTATCACACAGGATAGGATTAGATACACGGCTCAGCAGACAGTATCACACAGGAGAGGATTAGATACACGGCTCAGCAGTCAGTATCACACAGGATAGGATTAGATACACGGCTCAGCAGTCAGTATCACACAGGAGAGGATTAGATACACGGCTCAGCAGACAGTATCACACAGGATAGGATTAGATACACGGCTCAGCAGACAGTATCACACAGGAGAGGATTAGATACACGGCTCAGCAGACAGTATCACACAGGATAGGATTAGATACACGGCTCAGCAGACAGTATCACACGGGATAGGATTAGATACACGGCTCAGCAGGCAGTATAACACAGGATAGGATTAGATACATGGCTCAGCAGACAGTATCACACAGGATAGGATTAGATACACGGCTCAGCAGACAGTATCACACAGGAGAGGATTAGATACACGGCTCAGCAGTCAGTATCACACAGGATAGGATTAGATACACGGCTCAGCAGTCAGTATCACACAGGAGAGGATTAGATACACGGCTCAGCAGACAGTATCACACAGGATAGGATTAGATACACGGCTCAGCAGACAGTATCACATGGGATAGGATTAGATACACGGCTCAGCAGTCAGTATCACACAGGATAGGATTAGATACACGGCTCAGCAGTCAGTATCACACAGGAGAGGATTAGATACACGGCTCAGCAGACAGTATCACACAGGAGAGGATTAGATACACGGCTCAGCAGACAGTATCACACAGGAGAGGATTAGATACACAGCTCAGCAGTCAGTATCACACAGGATAGGATTAGATACACGGCTCAGCAGTCAGTATCACACAGGAGAGGATCAGATACACGGCTCAGCAGGCAGTATCACACAGGAGAGGATTAGATACACGGCTCAGCAGTCAGTGTCACACAGGAGAGGATTAGATACACGGCTCAGCAGTCAGTGTCACACAGGAGAGGATTAGATACACGGCTCAGCAGGCAGTATCACAGCTCAGCAGGCAGTATCACACGGGATAGGATTAGATACATGGCTCAGCAGGCAGTATCACACAGGATAGGATTAGATACATGGCTCAGCAGTCAGTATCACACAGGATAGGATTAGATACACGGCTCAGCAGGCAGTATCACACAGGAGAGGATTAGATACACGGCTCAGCAGTCAGTATCACACAGGAGAGGATCAGATACACGACTCAGCAGGCAGTATCACACAGGAGAGGATCAGATACACGGCTCAGCAGGCAGTATCACACAGGAGAGGATTAGATACACGGCTCAGCAGGCAGTATCACAGCTCAGCAGGCAGTATCACACAGGATAGGATTAGATACATGGCTCAGCAGTCAGTATCACACAGGATAGGATTAGATACACGGCTCAGCAGGCAGTATCACACAGGAGAGGATTAGATACATGGCTCAGCAGTCAGTATCACACAGGAGAGGATTAGATACACGGCTCAGCAGTCAGTGTCACACAGGAGAGGATTAGATACACGGCTCAGCAGACAGTATCACACAGGAGAGGATTAGATACACGGCTCAGCAGGCAGTATCACGGCTCAGCAGACAGTATCACACAGGAGAGGATTAGATACATGGCTCAGCAGTCAGTATCACACAGGAGAGGATTAGATACATGGCTCAGCAGTCAGTGTCACACAGGTGAGGATTAGATACACGGCTCACCAGACAGTATCACACAGGATAGGATTAGATACACAGCTCAGCAGACAGTATCACACAGGAGAGGATTAGATACACGGCTCAGCAGTCAGTGTCACACAGGCGAGGATTAGATACACGGCTCACCAGACAGTATCACACCGGAGAGGATTAGATACACGGCTCAGCAGTCAGTGTCACACAGGCGAGGATTAGATACACGGCTCACCAGACAGTATCACACAGGAGAGGATTAGATACATGGCTCACCAGACAGTATCACACAGGATAGGATTAGATACACGGCTCACCAGACAGTATCACACAGGATAGGATTAGATACATGGCTCAGCAGTCAGTATCACACAGGATAGGATTAGATACATGGCTCAGCAGACAGTATCGCACAGGATAGGATTAGATACACAGCTCAGCAGACAGTATCACACAGGAGAGGATTAGATACACGGCTCAGCAGACAGTATCACACAGGATAGGATTAGATACACGGCTCAGCAGACAGTATCACACAGGAGAGGATTAGATACACGGCTCAGCAGACAGTATCACACAGGATAGGATTAGATACACGGCTCAGCAGACAGTATCACAAGGGATAGGATTAGATACACGGCTCAGCAGGCAGTATAACACAGGATAGGATTAGATACATGGCTCAGCAGGCAGTATCACACAGGATAGGATTAGATACACGGCTCAGCAGACAGTATCACACAGGAGAGGATTAGATACACGGCTCAGCAGTCAGTATCACACAGGATAGGATTAGATACACGGCTCAGCAGTCAGTATCACACAGGAGAGGATTAGATACACGGCTCAGCAGACAGTATCACACAGGATAGGATTAGATACACGGCTCAGCAGACAGTATCACACAGGAGAGGATTAGATACACGGCTCAGCAGACAGTATCACACAGGATAGGATTAGATACACGGCTCAGCAGACAGTATCACACGGGATAGGATTAGATACACGGCTCAGCAGGCAGTATAACACAGGATAGGATTAGATACATGGCTCAGCAGACAGTATCACACAGGATAGGATTAGATACACGGCTCAGCAGACAGTATCACACAGGAGAGGATTAGATACACGGCTCAGCAGTCAGTATCACACAGGATAGGATTAGATACACGGCTCAGCAGTCAGTATCACACAGGAGAGGATTAGATACACGGCTCAGCAGACAGTATCACACAGGATAGGATTAGATACACGGCTCAGCAGACAGTATCACATGGGATAGGATTAGATACACGGCTCAGCAGTCAGTATCACACAGGATAGGATTAGATACACGGCTCAGCAGTCAGTATCACACAGGAGAGGATTAGATACACGGCTCAGCAGACAGTATCACACAGGAGAGGATTAGATACACGGCTCAGCAGACAGTATCACACAGGAGAGGATTAGATACACAGCTCAGCAGTCAGTATCACACAGGATAGGATTAGATACACGGCTCAGCAGTCAGTATCACACAGGAGAGGATTAGATACACGGCTCAGCAGTCAGTATCACACAGGATAGGATTAGATGCACAGCTCAGCAGACAGTATCACACAGGATAGGATTAGATGCACAGCTCAGCAGACAGTATCACACAGGATAGGATTAGATACACGGCTCAGCAGACAGTATCACACAGGATAGGATTAGATGCACAGCTCAGCAGTCAGTATCACACAGGATAGGATTAGATGCACAGCTCAGCAGACAGTATCACACAGGATAGGATTAGATGCACAGCTCAGCAGACAGTATCACACAGGATAGGATTAGATACACGGCTCAGCAGACAGTATCACATGGGATAGGATTAGATACACGGCTCAGCAGTCAGTATCACACAGGATAGGATTAGATACACGGCTCAGCAGTCAGTATCACACAGGAGAGGATTAGATACACGGCTCAGCAGACAGTATCACACAGGAGAGGATTAGATACACGGCTCAGCAGACAGTATCACACAGGAGAGGATTAGATACACAGCTCAGCAGTCAGTATCACACAGGATAGGATTAGATACACGGCTCAGCAGTCAGTATCACACAGGAGAGGATTAGATACACGGCTCAGCAGTCAGTATCACACAGGATAGGATTAGATGCACAGCTCAGCAGACAGTATCACACAGGATAGGATTAGATGCACAGCTCAGCAGACAGTATCACACAGGATAGGATTAGATACACGGCTCAGCAGACAGTATCACACAGGATAGGATTAGATGCACAGCTCAGCAGTCAGTATCACACAGGATAGGATTAGATGCACAGCTCAGCAGACAGTATCACACAGGATAGGATTAGATGCACAGCTCAGCAGACAGTATCACACAGGATAGGATTAGATACACGGCTCAGCAGACAGTATCACATGGGATAGGATTAGATACACGGCTCAGCAGGCAGTATAACACAGGAGAGGATTAGATACACGGCTCAGCAGGCAGTATCACACAGGATAGGATTAGATACACGGCTCAGCAGACAGTATCACATGGGATAGGATTAGATACACGGCTCAGCAGTCAGTATCACACAGGATAGGATTAGATACACGGCTCAGCAGTCAGTATCACACAGGAGAGGATTAGATACACGGCTCAGCAGACAGTATCACACAGGAGAGGATTAGATACACGGCTCAGCAGACAGTATCACACAGGAGAGGATTAGATACACAGCTCAGCAGTCAGTATCACACAGGATAGGATTAGATACACGGCTCAGCAGTCAGTATCACACAGGAGAGGATTAGATACACGGCTCAGCAGTCAGTATCACACAGGATAGGATTAGATGCACAGCTCAGCAGACAGTATCACACAGGATAGGATTAGATGCACAGCTCAGCAGACAGTATCACACAGGATAGGATTAGATACACGGCTCAGCAGACAGTATCACACAGGATAGGATTAGATGCACAGCTCAGCAGTCAGTATCACACAGGATAGGATTAGATGCACAGCTCAGCAGACAGTATCACACAGGATAGGATTAGATGCACAGCTCAGCAGACAGTATCACACAGGATAGGATTAGATGCACAGCTCAGCAGTCAGTATCACACAGGAGAGGATTAGATACATGGCTCAGCAGACAGTATCACACAGGATAGGATTAGATACACGGCTCAGCAGACAGTATCACACAGGATAGGATTAGATGCACAGCTCAGCAGACAGTATCACACAGGATAGGATTAGATGCACAGCTCAGCAGTCAGTATCACACAGGAGAGGATTAGATACACGGCTCAGCAGACAGTATCACATGGGATAGGATTAGATACACGGCTCAGCAGGCAGTATAACACAGGATAGGATTAGATACACGGCTCAGCAGACAGTATCACATGGGATAGGATTAGATACATGGCTCAGCAGTCGGTATCACACAGGATAGGATTAGATGCACAGCTCAGCAGACAGTACATGATAGACTTTGGATACTTTGTCACCATCGGTTCTCTGGGTTTGTAGCTCTGGAGCGGCTGCTGACGGAGTTAGAGGATTTCCTGAACATTCTGGATAAGGAGAACCTCAGCAGCGCGGCGATCCTGAAGAAATGTCTGCTGTGCGAGATCCTGCAGATCTGCCTGAAGACCAACAGCAGTAAGTGTTCAGCTAGAAAACATGAGGAACCTAGAACCGGCTCCCGACCCCTCAGACTGTGTTCACATTGAGGTTTTTTGAGTTTTTTTTCACTGCGGATCCTCTTCAAAATCCTTAAGAACGGCTACAGAAACTCGTCCAATAAATTTTCATTTAAAATTCACGTTTCTGTTCATACGAGGAGATTTTTGATCCGCCGGTCTCTTCTCTCTGAAGCAGAACCTGAAGGAAACATCTGGAATTCAGGCTCCAACAAGAAAAACTCTTCAGAAAAAGTCTAGAAAGAGGAGCGTCTCCAGAAGGTCCCTCCACCTGGAAAACGCCTCAAAATAAAAGAGCTCCATGTGAACACGGCCTTAGTGAGGTGTAGCCTCTGGTTCCGACCACTATAATCCCGCTATGAGCTGGGAATGGGGGCTCCTGCTGGGGGTCCATGTGCTATGGATCAGGAGAGTATTGGGGCTTCCTGCATTAGAATCCCTCCTCTGTCTATAATAGAAGGCCATGTGGCCCCCGGCCCCTATACCGTATCAGGGGTGCGGCCCTCCTGGATTTATTATAGGAGCCTTGGATATCAGGGCAGCGTTCACATTACAAGGCCGCGGCCTCGTGTCGTCTATATTGCAGGTGGAGAGGAGGAATACATCTACATGAACAAGGTGCTGGCTCCAGACAAGGACTCCACACCAGGACCGGACTCTGGTAGGTGCCAACATCATACAGCAGCCCCCGCATGAGACCCCCAGACTGACATTAATCCCTATAAATCTCTCCTTTCACAGGTGAAAGATCAGACCCTCCAGCCCAAGAAGCACTGACCAATGGGGTGTCAGCGCTGCCCTCTGCGGCCCCACAGAAAAGTCTGCCGGACCTCCCGCCACCGAAAATGGTAAGTGACGGTTTTATGGATCTCCGTAGTATAGCGGTGACATAGGCTGTAGGCAGCATTAATCATCACGCCCTTCCCAGAGCTTCACTATACACACTGAGACCCGTCCTCCCCTTCAGACATAATGTATATATTTCTGGGTTGTGCGCTATTTTTATGGGGTTTTTCGCCTCTCACTGCAGTCAAATGCGGTTAGCACAAGTCAGAAAAGACGCCACGATCCACTTTATTCTTAGAGACTAATAGTGAGAAACATATTTGATAAATTTGCATCAAAAGACGATAGAGCGACAGTTTCACCATTCGCAATGTATCATCGTTCACAATGTATCACCGCCCGCAATGTATCACCGTCCACAATGTATCACCGCCCACAATGTATCACCGCCCACAATGTATCACCGTCCACAATGTATCACCACCCGCAATGTATCACCGCCCGCAATGTGTCACTGCCCACAATGTATCACCGCCCACAATGTATCACCGCCCACAATGTATCACCGCCCACAATGTATCACCGCCCACAATGTATCACCGTCCACAATGTATCACCACCCGCAATGTATCACCGCCCGCAATGTGTCACTGCCCACAATGTATCACCGCCCGCAATGTATCACCGTCCACAATGTATCACCGCCCGCAATGTATCACCGCCCACAATGTATCACCGTCCACAATGTATCACCGCCCGCAATGTATCACCGTCCACAATGTATCACCGCCCACAATGTATCACCGTGCACAATGTATCACCACCCGCAATGTATCACCGCCCGCAATGTGTCACTGCCCACAATGTATCACCGCCCGCAATGTATCACCGTCCACAATGTATCACTGCCCACAATGTATCACCGTCCACAATGTATCACCACCCGCAATGTATCACCGCCCGCAATGTGTCACTGCCCACAATGTATCACCGCCCGCAATGTATCACCGTCCACAATGTATCACCGCCCGCAATGTATCACCGTCCACAATGTATCACCACCCGCAATGTATCACTGCCCACAATGTATCACCGCCCGCAATGTAACACCGCCCGCAATGTATCACCATTTGCAATGTATCATCGTCCACAATGTATCACCATTCGCAATGTATCATCATGCACAATGTATCACCGTCCACAATGTATCACTGCCCACAATGTATCACCACCCGCAATGTATCACTGCCCACAATGTATCACCGCCCGCAATGTAACACCGCCCGCAATGTATCACCATTTGCAATGTATCATCGTCCACAATGTATCACCATTCGCAATGTATCATCATGCACAATGTATCACCGTCCACAATGTATCACCGCCCGCAATGTATCACTGCCCACAATGTATCACCGCCCGCAATGTATCACCATCCGCAATGTATCATCATGCACAATGTATCACCGCCCACAATGTATCACCGTCCACAATGTATCACCGCCCGCAATGTATCACCATCCGCAATGTATCATCATGCACAATGTATCACCGTGCACAATGTATCACCGCCCGCAATGTATCACCGCCCACAATGTATCACCGCCCACAATGTATCATCGTACACAATGTATCACCGCCCACAATGTATCACCGCCCGCTATGTATCACCGCCCGCAATGTATCACCACCCACAATGTATCACCGCCCGCAATGTATCACCGCCCACAATGTATCACCGCCCACAATGTATCACCGCCCACAATGTGTCACCGCCCGCTATGTATCACCGCCCGCAATGTATCACCGCCCACAATGTATCACCGCCCACAATGTGTCACCGCCCGCTATGTATCACCGCCCGCTATGTATCACCGCCCGCAATGTATCACCACCCACAATGTATCACCGCCCGCAATGTATCACCGCCCACAATGTATCACCGCCCACAATGTATCACCGCCCACAATGTGTCACCGCCCGCTATGTATCACCGCCCGTAATGTATCACCGCCCACAATGTATCACCGTGCACAATGTATCACCACCTGCAATGTATCACCGCCCGCAATGTATCACCGTCCACAATGTATCACCGCCCACAATGTATCACCGCCCGCAATGTAACACCGCCCGCAATGTATCACCGCCCGCAATGTATCACCACCCGCAAAGTATCATCGTGCACAATGTGTCACCGCCCACAATGTATCACCGCCCACAATGTATCACCGCCCACAATGTATCACCGCCCACAATGTATCACCGCCCGCTATGTATCACCGCCCGCAATGTATCACCACCCACAATGTATCACCGCCCGCAATGTATCACCGCCCACAATGTATCACCGCCCACAATGTATCACCGCCCGCAATGTATCACCGACCCGCAATGTATCACCGACCCGCAATGTATCACCGCCCGCAATGTATCATCGTGCACAATGTATCACCGCCCCACAATGTATCACCGCCCACAATGTATCACCGCCCACAATGTATCATCGTGCACAATGTATCACCGCCCGCAATGTATCACCGCCCACAATGTATCATCGTGCACAATGTATCACCGCCCACAATGTATCACCGCCCACAATGTATCATCGTGCACAATGTATCACCGCCCACAATGTATCACCGCCCGCAATATATCATCGTGCACAATGTATCACCGCCCACAATGTATCACCGCCCACAATGTATTATCGTGCACAATGTATCACCGCCCGCAATGTATCACCGCCCGCAATGTATCATCGTGCACAATGTATCACCGCCCACAATGTATCATCGTGCACAATGTATCACCGCCCACAATGTATCATCGTGCACAATGTATCACCACCCGCAATGTATCACCGCCCACAATGTATCACCGCCCGCAATGTAACACCGCCCGCAATGTAACACCGCCCGCAATGTAACACCGCCCGCAATGTATCCTCATGCACAATGTATCACCGCCTACAATGTATCACCGCCCACAATGTATCACCGCCCACAATGTATCATCGCCCACAATGTATCACCACCCGCAATGTATCACCGCCCGCAATGTAACACCGCCCGTAATGTATCACCGTGCACAATGTATCACCGCCCACAATGTATCACCGCCCACAATGTATCACCGCCCACAATGTAACACCGCCTGTAATGTATCACCGTGCACAATGTATCACCACCCGCAATGTATCACCGCCCACAATGTATCACCATCCGCAATGTATCACCGCCCACAATGTATCACCGCCCGCAATGTAACACCGCCCGCAATGTAAAACCGCCCGCAATGTATCACCGCCCGCAATGTATCCTCATCCACAATGTATCACCGCCCACAATGTATCACCGCCCACAATGTATCACCGCCCGCAATGTATCACCGCCCGCAATGTAACACCACCCACAATGTATCACCATGCACAATGTATCACCGCCCACAATGTATCACCGCCCACAATGTATCACTGTCCAAAATGTATCACCGCCCGCAATGTATCACCGCCCGCAATGTAACACCACCCACAATGTATCACCATGCACAATGTATCACCGCCCACAATGTATCACCGCCCACAATGTATCACTGTCCAAAATGTATCACCGCCCGCAATGTATCACTGCCCACAATGTATCATCGTGCACAATGTATCACCGCCCGCAATGTATCACCGCCCGCAATATATCATCATGCACAATGTATCACCGCCCACACTGTATCACTGTCCAAAATGTATCACCGTCCGCAATGTATCACCGCCCGCAATGTATCACCGACCCGCAATGTATCACCGACCCGCAATGTATCACCGCCCGCAATGTATCATCGTGCACAATGTATCACCGCCCCACAATGTATCACCGCCCACAATGTATCACCGCCCACAATGTATCATCGTGCACAATGTATCACCGCCCGCAATGTATCACCGCCCACAATGTATCATCGTGCACAATGTATCACCGCCCACAATGTATCACCGCCCACAATGTATCATCGTGCACAATGTATCACCGCCCACAATGTATCACCGCCCGCAATATATCATCGTGCACAATGTATCACCGCCCACAATGTATCACCGCCCACAATGTATTATCGTGCACAATGTATCACCGCCCGCAATGTATCACCGCCCCGCAATGTATCATCGTGCACAATGTATCACCGCCCACAATGTATCATCGTGCACAATGTATCACCGCCCACAATGTATCATCGTGCACAATGTATCACCACCCGCAATGTATCACCGCCCACAATGTATCACCGCCCGCAATGTAACACCGCCCGCAATGTAACACCGCCCGCAATGTAACACCGCCCGCAATGTATCACCGCCCGCAATGTATCCTCATGCACAATGTATCACCGCCCACAATGTATCACCGCCCACAATGTATCACCGCCCACAATGTATCATCGCCCACAATGTATCACCACCCGCAATGTATCACCGCCCGCAATGTAACACCGCCCGTAATGTATCACCGTGCACAATGTATCACCGCCCACAATGTATCACCGCCCACAATGTATCACCGCCCACAATGTAACACCGCCTGTAATGTATCACCGTGCACAATGTATCACCACCCGCAATGTATCACCGCCCACAATGTATCACCATCCGCAATGTATCACCGCCCACAATGTATCACCGCCCGCAATGTAACACCGCCCGCAATGTAAAACCGCCCGCAATGTATCACCGCCCGCAATGTATCCTCATCCACAATGTATCACCGCCCACAATGTATCACCGCCCACAATGTATCACCGCCCGCAATGTATCACCGCCCGCAATGTAACACCGCCCACAATGTATCACCGTGCACAATGTATCACCGCCCACAATGTATCACCGCCCACAATGTATCACTGTCCAAAATGTATCACCTCCCACAATGTATCACCGCCCACAATGTATCACCGCCCACAATGTATCACTGTCCAAAATGTATCACCTCCCACAATGTATCACCGTCCGCAATGTATCACCTCCCACAATGTATCACCGCCCACAATGTATCACCGCCCGCAATGTATCACTGCCCACAATGTATCATCGTGCACAATGTATCACCGCCCGCAATATATCATCATGCACAATGTATCACCGCCCACACTGTATCACTGTCCAAAATGTATCACCGTCCGCAATGTATCACCTCCCACAATGTATCACCGCCCACAATGTATCACCGACCCGCAATGTATCATCGTGCACAATGTATCACTGCCCACAATGTATCATCGTGCGCAATGTATCACCGCCCGCAATGTATCACCGCCCACAATGTATCACCGCCCACAATGTATCACTGTCCAAAATGTATCACCTCCCACAATGTATCACCGCCCGCAATGTATCACCGCCCACACTGTATCACTGTCCAAAATGTATCACCGTCCGCAATGTATCACCTCCCACAATGTATCACCGCCCACAATGTATCACCGTGCACAATGTATCACTGCCCACAATGTATCATCGTGCACAATGTATCACCGCCCGCAATGTATCACCGCCCACAATGTATCACCGCCCACAATGTATCACTGTCCAAAATGTATCACCTCCCACAATGTATCACCGCCCGCAATGTATCACCGCCCACAATGTATCACTGTCCAAAATGTATCACCTCCCACAATGTATCACCGCCCGCAATGTATCACCGCCCACAATGTATCACTGTCCAAAATGTATCACCGCCCACAATGTATCACCGTGCACAATGTATCACCGCCCGCAATGTATCACCGCCCACAATGTATCACTGTCCAAAATGTATCACCTCCCACAATGTATCACCTCCCACAATGTATCACTGCCCGCAATGTATCACTGTCCAAAATGTATCACCGTCCGCAATGTATCACCTCCCACAATGTATCACCTCCCACAATGTATCACCGCCCACAATGTATCATAGTGCACAATGTATCACCGCCCACAATGTATCACCGCCCACAATGTAACACCGCCCGCAATGTAACACCGCCCGCAATGTAACACCGCCCGCAATGTATCACTGCCCGCAATGTATCACCGCCCACAATGTATCACCGCCCGCAATGTAACACCGCCCGCAATGTAATACCGCCCGCAATGTAACACCGCCCGCAATGTAACACCGCCCGCAATGTATCACCGCCCGCAAAGTATCACCGCCCGCAATGTATCACCGCCCTCAATGTATCACCGCCCACAATGTATCACCGCCCACAATGTGTCACCGCCCACAATGTATCACCGCCCACAATGTAACACCACCCGCAATGTAACACCTTCCGCAGTGTATCACCACTGTCTACAATGCATCACTGCCTGCAATGTATCACTGCCCACAATGTATCATCACTCACCATGTATCACCTTCCGCAATGTATCACCTCCCACAATGTATCACTGCTCGCAATGTATCACCGTCTGTAATGTGTCACAGCCCACCATGTATCACCGTCCACAATTAAAATCAGATGGCGATATTATTTCAGCTCCATAAAATAGTATTTATGACATCTGTGGTGACTGTATAGAAGTATTATTGAACACTGTATGGTGGTATGATTAGAGTTGTATGTGTGGTACAGTGCCTACAAGTAGTATTCAACCCCCTGCAGATTTAGCAGGTTTACACATTTGGAATTAACTTGGCATTGTGACATTTGGACTGTAGATCAGCCTGGAAGTGTGAAATGCACTGCAGCAAAAAAGAATGTTATTTCTTTGTTTATTTTTTTTTTAAATTGTGAAAAGTCTTTTCACAGGGTCATTTATTATTCAACCCCTCAACCCACCAGAATTCTGTTTGGTTCCCCTAAAGTATTAAGAAGTAGTTCAGGCACAAAGAACAATGAGCTTCACATGTTTGGATTAATTATCTCTTTTTCCAGCCTTTTCTGACTATTTAAGACCCTCCCCAAACTTGTGAACAGCACTCATACATGGTCAACATGGGAAAGACAAAGGAGCATTCCAAGGCCATCAGAGACAAGATCGTGGAGGGTCACAAGGCTGGCAAGGGGTACAAAACCCTTTCCAAGGAGTTGAGCCTACCTGTCTCCACTGTTGGGAGCATCATCCGGAAGTGGAAGGCTTATGGAACTACTGTTAGCCTTCCACGGCCTGGACAGCCTTTGAAAGTTTCCTCCCGTGCCGAGGCCAGGCTTGTCCGAAGAGTCAAGGCTAACCCAAGGACAACAAGGAAGGAGCTCCGGGAAGATCTCATGGCAGTGGGGACATTGGTTTCAGTCAATACCATAAGTAACGTACTCCACCGCAATGGTCTCCGTTCCAGACAAGCCCGTAAGGTACCTTTACTTTCAAAGCGTCATGTCAAGGCTCGTCTACAGTTTGCTCATGATCACTTGGAGGACTCTGAGACTGACTGGTTCAAGGTTCTCTGGTCTGATGAGACGAAGATCGAGATCTTTGGTGCCAACCACACACGTGACGTTTGGAGACTGGATGGCACTGCATACGACCCCAAGAATACCATCCCTACAGTCAAGCATGGTGGTGGCAGCATCATGCTGTGGGGCTGTTTCTCAGCCAAGGGGCCTGGCCATCTGGTCCGCATCCATGGGAAGATGGATAGCACGGCCTACCTGGAGATTTTGGCCAAGAACCTCCGCTCCTCCATCAAGGATCTTAAGATGGGTCGTCATTTCATCTTCCAACAAGACAACGACCCAAAGCACACAGCCAAGAAAACCAAGGCCTGGTTCAAGAGGCAAAAAATCAAGGTGTTGCAGTGGCTTAGTCAGTCTCCTGACCTTAACCCAATTGAAAACTTGTGGAAGGAGCTCAAGATTAAAGTCCACATGAGACACCCAAAGAACCTAGATAACTTGGAGAAGATCTGCATGGAGGAGTGGGCCAAGATAACTCCAGAGACCTGTGCCGGCCTGATCAGGTCTTATAAAAGACGATTATTAGCTGTAATTGCAAACAAAGGTTATTCCACAAAATATTAAACCTAGGGGTTGAATAATAATTGACCCACACTTTTATGTTTAAAATTTATAAAAATTTAACTGAGCAACAAAACTTTTTGGTTTGTAAGATTTATGCTTCTGTTAATAAATCCTGCTCTTGTTTGAAGTTTGAAGGCTCTAACTTATTTGCATCTTATTAAACCTGCTAAATCTGCAGGGGGTTGAATACTACTTGTAGGCACTGTAATATATGGACACTGAGTGACGGTATTATTTGGTCACTGTATGATGAATTTTTATACTGTAATGACAACATTTGGTTTCTATTATGTGGATACTCTGATGATATTATTTTGAGTTTTATATGGTTGTATTATTTGGACATGTGGTATAATTATAATTGTTATAGTTTAATATGATAATTTTATTTATACATTGTATGGTGGTATATTAGGATATTGTAATGTCGTATTAATAGAATTGTTTACAGTGGGGAAAGTAAGCATTTGATACTCTGGCAATTTTGCAGGTTTTCCCGCCTACACACAATGGAGAGGTCTGTAATTTTTATCATAGGCACACTTCACCTGTGAGACAGAATCTAAAAATAAATTAAAAAAAACAAAAAAAAGAAAATCATATTGTAGGATTGTTGCATAATTAATTTCTAATTTATTGCATGAAATAAGTATTTGAAACAGTATGAAAACAGAACTTAATATTTGGTCCATTAACCTTTGTTTGCAGTTTCGGTCAGACGTTTCCTGTGGTTCCTGACCAGGTTTGCACACACTGCAGCAGGGATATTGGCCCCCTCCTACATACAGATCTTCTCCAGATCTTTCAGGTTTCGGGGCTGTCACTGGGTAACATTGAGTTTCCGCTCCATTCAAAGATTTTCTATTGGGTTCAGGTCTGGAGACTGGTTAGTCCACTCCAGGACCTTGAGATGTTTCTTACGGAGCCGCTCCTTAGTTGTCCTGGCTGTGTGTTTTGGGTCATTGTCATACTGGAAGAATCAGCCATGACCCATCTTCAGTGCTCTTACTGAGGAAAGGAGATTGTTGGGCAAAATCTCACAATATATGACCCCATTCATCCTTCCTTCAATACGATGCAGTCGTCCTGATGCCTTTGGAGAAAAGTACCCCAAAGTATGATGTTTCCCCCACCATGCTTCACAGTAGGGATTATGTTCTTGGGGTTGTTCACATCCATCTTCTTCCTCTAAACACGTTGAGTAGAGTGGATGCCATAAAGTTCTATTTTGGTCTCGTCTGACCACATGACCTTCTCCCATGCCTCCGCTGGATCATCCAGATGGTCATTGGTGAACTTCATACGGGCCTGCACATGTGCTGGTGTGAGCAGGGGACCTTGTGTGCCCTGCAGGATTTTACTCCATGACGGTGTAATGTGTTAATAACGGTAATGGTGACACTGTGGTCCCAGCTCTCATCAAGTCATTGGCCAGGTCCTCCCATGTAGTTCTAGGCTGATTTATGACCTTTCTCAGAACCATCCTTACCCCTCGAGGCGAGATCTTGCATGGAGCCCCAGACTGAGTAAGGTTCACAGTCATCTTGTGTTTCTTCCATTCTCTAATAATTGTGCCAACAGTTGTTGCTTCTCACCAAGCTGCTTGCCTATTGTCCTGTAGCCCATCCCAGCCTTGTGCAGGTCTATCCCTGGTGTTATTAGACAGCTCTTTGGTCTTGGCCATGGTGGAGAGGTTGGAGTGTGATTAAGTATGTGGACAGGTGTCTTTTATACAGGTAACGAGATCAAACAGGAGCAATTAATCCAGGTAATGAGTGCAGAGTAGGAGGCTTCTAACAGAAACACTGAGGCTATGTGCACATGTTGCGGATTTTGCAGCAGATCTGCAGCAGCTTTCCATGCGTTTACAGTACAATGTAAACCTATGGAAAACGCAATCCGCTGTACCGATGCTGCTGAAAAAACACGCGGAAACGCTGCGGGTTACATTCCGTAGCATAAAAATTCTTTGTGCGGATTCCGCAGCGGTTTACACCTGCTCCATAATAGGAATCCGCAGGTGTAAAACCGCAGGTGGAATCCGCACAAATTCCGCATAAAAACTGCGGTAAATCCGCAGTAAATCCGCAGGTAAAACGCAGTGCTTTTTACCTGCCAATTTTCAAATCCGCTGCGGAAAAATCCGCAGAGCTCCAAAATACGTGTGCACATACCCTTAGGCTACACGTTGCGGATTTCCAGCGTTTTTTGTGCGGATTCCTATTGAGGAACAGGTGCAAAACGCTGCAGAATCCGCACAAAGAATTGACATGCTGCAGAAAATACAACGCAGCGTTTCCGCACAGAATTTTCTGCAGCATGTGCACTGCGGATTTTGTTTTCCATAGGTTTACGTGGTACTGTACAACACATGGAAAACTGCTGCGAATCCGCAGTGGCCAATCCACAACGTGTGCACACAGCCTGACAGGTCTGTGAGAGCAGAATTCTCGCTGGTCGGTCGGTGATCAAATACTTATTTCATCCAATAAAGTGCAAAGTAATTATGTAACAATCCTACAATGTGATTTTCTGTATTTTATTATTAGGTGAAGTGAACCTACGATAAAAATGACAGACCTCTCCATTGTGGGTAGGGGGGAAACTTGCAAAATCTGCAGCGTATCAAATACTTATTTTCCCCACTGTATGGCTGCCATCACGCTAGCATTATTTGGTCAGTATTTTACATCAGTATTTGTAGCCAAAACCAGGAGTGGGTGATAAATACAGAAGTGGTGCAGATGTTTCTATTATACTTTTCCTCTATTTGTTCCACTCCTGGTTTTGGCTACAAATACTGATGTAAAATACTGACCAAATACTGATAGTGTGACGGCAGCCTATGACTTGGACACTGTGGTTTGGTTTTACCGTATTTTTCGGACTATAAGACACACCAGACCATAAGACGCACCCCAAATTTTTAGAAGGAAAATAGGGGAAAAAAACTTAATGTATCAAATGGGGGTCCGTCTTACATTCCGAATTCAGCTTATCGGGGGGATCGACAGCGCTGGTAGAGCGTGGTCACAGGGGCTGTTCGGTGGTCTAGCGATATGACTCCCATCCCAGGCTGGTGGGCAGGTTCGGCGGTGCTCATGGTGCGGGGGGCTCCACCGCCATTTTATGAAAGCTTGGAGGCCCCAGCACATCCATTGCTGAAATATGGTGGCCTCCAGAAAATCCCAGGCTGGTGCGGCAGGTTCGGCTGCGCTCTGTGGTGCTGGGGGGGGGTCCGCCGGCATTTTGTGAAAGCCCGGAGGCCCCGCACATTCATTGCCGCGATGCGGTGGCCTTCGGGAAAATGGTTGGCGGGGGCGGCGCATACTCAGATTGAGATCTCAGCAAAGCCCTGCAGTATCGGACTAGGACCGCTGCAGAATCGCCTGACTCCTGCTGCCGCCACACTACTTGTAAGTATATTCCGACTACAAGGTGCACCCCCATTTACCCAAACAAATTTTTGGGAAAAAAGTGCATCTTATAGTCCAAGGAAAACGGTATTTATTTAGTAAATTCCATGCTATTATTAGAATTGTACTTGAGGTTAATATTTGGACACTGTATTGTGGTATTATAAGAGTTTTATAATGTGGTATTATTTGCACAGTGTATATCGGTATTATTTATGAAGTGTAGGACTGTGGGTATTTCTACATATATTTTATATGGTTGTATTATTTGGACCATTATTTGCAATATAAGGGGCTGTGCACACCTTGCAAATTTGTGTCTTTTTTTTTTTTTACAGATTTCAGCAAAGTGAATGAGAATCCTGAAGTCTCGTTGCTTATTTTTGACCTGCAGATGTATTACCGTAGATCTGCAGGATGTCAGTTCTTTCAGCGTTTTTGCTACAAATTTTTCCCTTACCAATGCGTGGAGAACAATCTGCACCAAAAACGCAGCAAAATCGCATGTTTTTGCAGCAATGTTTTTTCTGCCAAGAGATTCAGAAATGGTGCAGAAATTTTTGCACCAAATACTTAGGCTATGTGCACACGTTGCGGATTCTCTGCGGATCCACAGCGTTTTTGCGGTGCAGAAACGCTGCAGATCCACAATTGATTTACAGTGCAATGAAAAAATGCTGTGCACACTTTGCGGAAAATCTGCTGCGGAAACGCTGCGGTTTAAAAGTAGTAGCATGTCACTTCTTTTATGTGAATCTGCAGCGTTTTTGTACCCATTCCATTATAGAAAACCGCAGGGGTAAAAAACGCTGCGGAACCGCACAAAAAATGCGACAAATCCGCAGGTGCGTTTTCTGCCAGGAGAGGCAGAATCCGCACCAGAAATTCCTAAGCCTAATCCGCAAAGCGTGCAGATACAGTTTTATATGATGGTAATAAGAGTTTTCTAAGCTGTAATTTAGTCACAGTATTGTGGAACCATTTATGTAAAAAGGTATTAACGTTTTACTAGAGCTTAATCTTTGTATAGCGGTATTATTTATGTGTAGTATGACTGGAGGCATTATTACAGTTTTATTTGGATATATTATTTGGGCTCTGAGTTGTTTTGTTAGATGGTGATATTATTTATGTATACTATGACTGGTATTATTACAATTTATATGGTGGTATTATTTGGACACTGTATGGTGATATTATTAGAACAGTGTATAGCGGTATTATTTATGGATAGTATGAGTGGTATTATTACAATTTATATGGTGGTATTATTTGGACAGTGTTTGGTGATATTATTTGCACAGTGTATAGCGGTATTATTTATGTATAGTATGACTGGTATAATTACAATTTATATGGTGGTATTATTTGGACACTGTATGGTGATATTATTTGCAGAGTGTATAGCGGTATTATTTATGAATAGTATGAGTGGTATTATTACAATTTATGTGGTGGTATTATTTGGACACTGTATGGTGATATTATTTGCACAGTGTATAGCGGTATTATTTATCTATAGTATGACTGGTATAATTACAATTTATATGGTGGTATTATTTGGACACTGTATGGTGATATTATTTGCACAGTGTATAGCGGTATTATTTATGAATAGTATGAGTGGTATTATTACAATTTATGTGGTGGTATTATTTGGACACTGTATGGTGATATTATTTGCACAGTGTATAGCGGTATTATTTATGTATAGTATGACTGGTATAATTACAATTTATGTGGTGGTATTATTTGGACACTGTATATATTATTTGCACAGTGACACTAATAGTCTTTGGTATAATAGTTATCAGTGTGATATATCAATAATTATATATTCTCTCTATATACACATCACTCGAGACCCACAAAATCCGATTTACCAGCAGTTTCCCGTCACTGAGGGAAAATCTAATGAGTTTATGATAATATCAGTTTCCTGCGGAGATTGCACAGAATTATCATCTTGTAGTTTTTGTTTTGTTCCTGCATCTCACTATTTCCCGGTCCCCCCACCTCCACGATCGCAGTGGTCAGGACAGAACGAGGGGCTGGGTCCGTGGGAAAACTGGCGCCCGGGAATTAATGGAAGAATGCAGGAGTGGGGAAGCCGGCAGCGCAGGATGGCGGCATTTCCTGTCCTATCTCATCATTATTATATTGAAGAGGTCTCGGGCCCGAGGACTCTGTATACACAATGTGCGGTTGTAAGAAAGCTGGGTGACATCTCATGTGAGCGCCTCCATAGTTGTGTGATACATCTGCCATTCAGGGTACTGGGAAAGCTGGGTGAGATTCCATATGGAAGCAGTGAATGCAATGATTGTCACCCAGCTTTCCCTAGACCAGATGAACAGATGAGCCCAATCATTTCAGGATTACTTTTCTCCATGGATGCAAGTTTTTTTTGTCTTGACTCTGCATACAACTTTCCCGATACCACTTTCTTTTCCACGAGGAGACAGCATCTGATTGTTCTAATGATGCAGAAAATGAGGGAATTTGCAACTTAATACTGTGAAATTAAAAGCATGTCTGGAATGAGACGAGTCCTGCGCAGCAGCGTGGGAAGCGCCAGCAATAAGCGGAGGATGCCGCTTCGGGTTTTTCTCTTTTTTTATTATAGATTTATTATGCAAATTCCACAGCTCCGTTCTCCGTGTAATCGTCCTGCAGCAGAAACGAGCGGCCGCCTGGATTCAATTTTATAGAAATTTCAGGGAAAGAAAATGTTATTCTTTATTAACTAGTAAAGCAGAGTCCTGCAATGCAGCTGGGCCTGATCCGCAGCGATGGCCTGATCCGCAGCGATGGCCTGATCCGCAGCGATGGCCTGATCTGCAGCTGGGTCTGATCCACAGCGATGGCCTGATCCGCAGCTGGGCCTGATCCACAGCAATGGCCTGATCCTCAGCAATGGCCTGATCCGCAGCGATGGCCTGATCCGCAGCGATGGCCTGATCCACAGCGATGGCCTGATCCGCAGCGATGGCCTGATCCGCAGCGATGGCCTGATCTGCAGCTGGGTCTGATCCACAGCGATGGCCTGATCCACAGCTGGGCCTGATCCACAGCAATGGCCTGATCCTCAGCAATGGCCTGATCCGCAGCGATGGCCTGATCCGCAGCGATGGCCTGATCCGCAGCGATGGCCTGATCCGCAGCTGGGCCTGATCCACAGCGATGGCCTGATCCACAGTGATGGCCTGATCCGCAGCGATGGCCTGATCCTCAGCAATGGCCTGATCCGCAACGATGGCCTGATCCGCAGCGATGGCCTGATCCACAGCTGGGTCTGATCAACAGCGATGGCCTGATCCGCAGCGATGGCCTGATCCGCCGCGATGGCCTGATCCGCAGCGATGGCCTGATCTGCAGCTGGGTCTGATCCACAGCGATGGCCTGATCCACAGGGATGGCCTGATCCGCAGCGATGGCCTGATCCGCAGCAATGGCCTGACCCGCAGCGATGGCCTGATCCACAGCGATGGCCTGATCCGCAGCGATGGCCTGATCCACAGCGATGGCCTGATCCACAGCGATGGCCTGATCCACAGCGATGGCCTGATCCACAGTGATGGCCTGATCCGCAGCGATGGCCTGATCCTCAGCAATGGCCTGATCCACAGCAATGGCCTGATCCGCAACGATGGCCTGATCCGCAGCGATGGCCTGATCCACAGCTGGGTCTGATCCACAGCGATG
Organism: Ranitomeya imitator; assembly: GCF_032444005.1. NCBI lineage: Eukaryota > Metazoa > Chordata > Amphibia > Anura > Dendrobatidae > Ranitomeya > Ranitomeya imitator. Next base: position 847,537,863 of record NC_091283.1, on the reverse strand, counting down.
GCCTGACCCACAGCAATGGCCTGATCCGCAGCGATGGCCTGACCCTCAGCAATGGCCTGATCCGCAGCGATGGCCTGATCCACAGCGATGGCCTGATCTGCAGTGATGGCCTGATCCACTGCAATGGCCTGATCCGCAGCGATGGCCTGATCTGCAGTGATGGCCTGATCCACTGGAATGGCCTGATCCGCAACGATGGCCTGATCTGCAGTGATGGCCTGATCCATTGCAATGGCCTGATCCGCAGCGATGGCCTGATCCGCAGTGATGGCCTGATCCACTGGAATGGCCTGATCCGCAACGATGGCCTGATCTGCAGTGATGGCCTGATCCATTGCAATGGCCTGATCCGCAGCGATGGCCTGATCCGCAGTGATGGCCTGATCCTCAGCAATGGCCTGATCTTCAGCTGGGTCTGATCGGCAGCGATGTCCTGATTCCCAGCGACGGCCTGATCCGCAGCGATGGCCTGATCCGCAGTGATGGCCTGATCCGCAGTGATGGCCTGATCCGCAGTGATCGCCTGATCCGCAGCAATGACCTGATCTTCAGCTGGGTCTGATCCGCAGCAATGGCCTGATCGGCAGCGATGTCCTGATTCCCAGCGACGGCCTGATCCGCAGCGATGGCCTGATCCGCAGCATAGTAGAGTCCTGACTCTAGCCGGGCAAGGAGGCGATCACTGTAGATGAGGAGGTGTTCCGTAAAGCCATCCTACTACTAAAGCTGATATTCAGAGGTGGCCGCTCTGGTCCTGCAGTTTTTGCACCGGTTGGAAGTAGATGGGACACAAGCAACATATACACACGGATACGTACAGGTGCTTCTCACTAAATTAGAATATCATCAAAAAGTTAATTTATTTCTGTTCTTCAATACAAAAAGTGAAACTCATATATTAAGAATTACTATGTTACTATACCAAGGAAGGTGACGGGCACAAGGGGGCATTCTTTGCGTCTGGAGGAGAGAAGGTTTTTCCACCAACATAGAAGAGGATTCTTTACTGTTAGGGCAGTGAGAATCTGGAATTGCTTGCCTGAGGAGGTGGTGATGGCGAACTCAGTCGAGGGGTTCAAATGAGGCCTGGATGTCTTCCTGGAGCAGAACAATATTGTATCATACAATTATTAGGTTCTGTAGAAGGACGTAGATCTGGGGATTTATTATGATGGAATATAGGCTGGACTGGATGGACACATGTCTTTTTTTTTTGGCCTTGCTAACTATGTTACTATATAGAGTTATTACAAATAGTGATCTATTTCACGTGTTTATTTCTGTTAATGATGATGATTATGGCTTACAGCCAATGAAAACCCAAAAGTCATGATCTCAGGAAATTAACAAAAAAACACCTGTAAAGGCTCCTAAGTGTTTATAAAGGTCCCTTAGTCTGTTTCAGTTGTTTCACAATCATGGGGAAGACTGTTGACCTGACAGATGTCCAGAAGGCGTCACTGACACACTCCACAAGGAGGGGAAGCCACAAAAGATCATTGCTAAAGAAGCCGGCTGTTCACAGAGTGCTGGATCCAAGAATATTAATGGAAAGTGGAGTGGAAGGAAAAAGGCGCACAAGCCACCGGGATAACCGCAGCCTGGAAAGGATTGTTAAGAAAAGTCCATTCAATAATGTGGGGGAGATTCACAAGGAGCGGACGGCTGCTGGAGTCATTGCTTCACCACACACAGACGTGTCCAGGACATGGGCTACAAGTGTCACATTCCTTGTGTCCGGCCACTCATGACCAATAGACAACACCAGAAGCGTCTCACCTGGGCCAAGGAGAAGAACCGGACTGTTGTCAGTGGTCCAAGGTCCCAGAGTCTGGAGGAAGAGTGGAGGCCACAATCCGAGCTGCTGGAGGTCTGGTGTGAAGTCTCCACAATCAGTGATGGTTTGGGGGCCATGTCATCTGCTGGTGTAGGTCCACTGTGTGTTATCAAGACCAAAGTCAGCGCAGCCGTCTACCAGGACATTGTAGAGCACTTCATGCTTCCCTCTGCTGACAAGCTTTATGGAGATGGAAATGTCATTCTCCAGCAGGACTTGGCCCCTGTCCACACGGCCAAAAGTACCAATATCTCATGTAAAAACAACAGTATCACTGGGCTTGATTGGCAGCAAACTCGCCTGACCTTAACCCCATAGAGAATCTATGGAGCATTGTCAAGAGGAAGATGAGACACCAGACCCAACAATGCAGACGAGCTGAAGGCTGCTATCAAAGCAACCTGGGCGTCCATAACCCCTCAGCAGCACCACAGGCTGATCGCCTCCATGCCACGCCACATTGCTGCAGTAATTGATGCAGAAGGACCCGACCAAGTATTGAGAGCATTTACTGAACATACATTTCAGTAGGGAACATTTCAGATTTTACAATCATTTTTTCAGGCTGGTGTTATAAAGTATTCACATTTTTTTTAGATAATGACTTTTGGGTTTTCATTGGCTGTAAGCCATAATCATCAACATTAACAGAAATAAACCCATGAAATAGATCACTGTGTGTAATCACTCTATAGAATATAGGAGATTCACTTTTTGTTTTGAAGAACTGAAATAAATTCACTTTTTGATGATATTCTAATTTCGTGAGAAGCCCCTGTATAAGTCCATTGTCTCCTTGTCTATCTCACTCCTTCCTAAAGTCATCTTATTTTGATGAAGCTTCAGAGATTTGGGAAATCTGCCACGTTTCTGTGTTTCCTCTATGAGACTGCTTTCTCTTCCGCCTTATTTTTATGGGAAAATGCTTGACATTTGCTTCTTTTGGCCGCCATGTTCCCACATTCCCAAGGGAGCGGCTTCATACAAAAATAATAGCTTTGTAAAATTAGATCAAGTCTTGCTCTCTGTTGATAGAACTGAGAAAACACAAAATTTTAATTTACTGCATCCCCTCCCCCATCTAATAATGTCACTGTCCTGCAGATAATAACCCGGGCACTGAACTGCGACAACTACGGCCCCAAAACTGAATGTGAGCAAAACGATTGGCGCTTAACTTAGCTTGAAAATATTAGAATCAAGATACATGTGTCACCGTCGGCTAAATAATGTACAGAAACCCCACTGCAGAACGGGACACCGCATCACTGCACAAAGCCCATCTATTCTTTATATATACCCGCTGTAATACTGCCCCTACGTACAGAAAAATAACAAATACTGCCCCTATGTGCAAGAATATAACTACTATAATACTGCTCCTATGTACAAGAATATAACTACTATAATACTGCCCCTATGTACAAGAATATAACTACTATAATACTGCTCCTATGTACAAGAATATAACTACTATAATACTGCCTCTATGTACAAGAATATAACTACTATAATACTGCTCCTATGTACAAGAATATAACTACTATAATACTGCCCCTATGTACAAGAATATAACTACTATAATACTGCTCCTATGTACAAGAATATAACTACTATAATACTGCTCCTATGTACAAGAATATAACTACTATATTACTGCTCCTATGTACAAGAATATAACTACTATAATACTGCCTGTTGTGAATTCTGTGGTCAAGCTCCCTCCTGTGGTCATGAGTGGTACTTCGGCTGGTTCTGTCTATGAGCTTCCTCTGGTGGATGTGAGTGGGGCTGCGGCTTTTGAGTTTCCTTCCTCAGGTGACGAGGTTAAGTCGTTAGGTGCTGCTCTATTTAACTCCACCTAGTTCTTTGTTCCTGGCCTCCAGTCAATGTTCCAGTATTGGTCTTGCTTTCTCCTGGATCGTTCTTGTGGCCTGTCTGCCCTGCATAAGCTAAGTTCTGCTTGTGTTTCTTTTGTTTGCTATTTTTTCTGTCCAGCTTGCTATATTGGTTTTTCTTGCTTGCTGGAAGCTCTGAGACGCAGAGGGAGCACCTCCGTACCGTTAGTCGGTGCGGAGGGTCTTTTTGCCCCTCTGCGTGGCTGTTTGTAGGTTTTAGTGCTGACCGCAAAGCTATCTTTCCTATCCTCGGTCTATTCAGTAAGTCGGGCCTCACTTTGCTAAAATCTATTTCATCCCTGTGTTTGTATTTTCATCGTACTCACAGTCATTATATGTGGGGGGCTGCCTTTTCCTTTGGGGAATTTCTCTGAGGCAAGGTAGGCTTATTTTTCTATATCCAGGGCTAGCTAGTTTCTCAGGCTGTGCCGAGGCGTCTAGGTCTGGTCAGGAACGCTCCACGGCTACCTTTAGTGTGGTATGATAGGATTAGGAATTGTGGTCAGCAGAGTTCCCACGTCTCAGAGCTCGTCCTATGTGATTAGCAACTATCAGGTCATTTTCTGTGCTCGTAACCACCAGGTCCATTGTGGTTCTGAATCACCTGTTCATAACAGTACTGGAGGCCCAAAGTACTAATGCTTCTCAATAGAGGGAAAAGAGAAATTCTGAGACCATTTTTTTTTTTCTTTGCACTGTGTTTTGTCGTTCTCTTCCCCTAGACATTTGGGTGGTTCAGGACACAGGTGTAGTGATGGACATTAAAGGCCTGTCTTCTTGTGTGGATAATCTCACTGCAAGAGTACAAAAAATTCAAGACATTATGGTTCAGAAATCTATGTTAGAACCTAGAATTCCGATTCCTGAGTTATTTTCTGGAGATAGAGCTAAGTTTCTGAATTTCAAAAATAATTGCAAACTGTTTCTGGCTTTGAAACCCCGCTCCTCTGGTGACCCAGTTCAACAAGTTAAGATCATTATTTCTTTATTACGTGGCGACCCTCAAGACTGGGCATTTTCCCTTGCGCCAGGAGATCCTGCATTACGTAATATTGATGCGTTTTTTTCTGGCGCTCGGATTGCTGTATGATGAACCTAATTCAGTAGATCAGGCAGAGAAAAATTTGCTGGCTCTGTGTCAGGGTCAGGATGAGGTAGAGATATATTGTCAGAAGTTTAGGAAGTGGTCTGTGCTCAGCGTCGGACTGGAGCACCTTGGGCCCACCAGAGAAAATCATTCTTGGGGCCCACTATGTAGCTACATAGAAATAGATACAAGACCACCAATTGTGCGGTAAAAAGCGCTAATATCAGGGTATAATATAAGGTAGTTCACGTCTTAATAATGTAGCAAGGGTTGGGGTAGCCCCCTCACAGAATATAATGTAGCCCCCTCATAAAATATAATGCAGTCCCCTCTCATAGAATATAATGCAGCACCCCACAAAATATAATGCAACCCTCTCAGGTATGACACAGTGCCCACCATAGAATATAATGTAGCACCCCCATAGGGTATAATGCAGCCCCCCCTCATATAGTATAATGCCACCCAGCACAGAATATAATGTAGTCCCCTGAGAGAATGCAGTTCCACCACAGAATATAATGCAGCCCCCCCATAGAGTATACTGTAGCCCCCTCATATAGTATGATGTAGCCCCCATAATATTATGTAGTCCCCTGAGAGAATAATGCAGCCCCACCACAGAATACAATGCAGCCCCCCATAGAGTATACTGTAACCCCTCATATAGTATGATGTAGCCCCCCATAATATAATGTAGTACCTTGAGTATAATGCAGTCCCCCCACAGAATATAATGTAGCCCCCCAGGGCCGTATTTAGAGTTTCTGCTGCCCTCGGCACTTTTAGTGCTGCCTCCCCCATTGTTGAGTATGACACTATCGGCAGTGACTTTGGCAAGAATCGCTGATGTGAAAGTCGCCTTTTGCAGTAGATCGGGCAGTTTTTCTGCATCTGCCGCGTAACGGATCACTTACGGCAACACTGTGTTCGGCCTCATTCATTCCCTATGGGATTTGCGGCACTTGCCGTGATCTGGCAAATGTGGTACCATACCTCCCAACTTTTGAAGAAGGGAAGGAGGTATAAAGTTTGCGGCGTGCGTAGTGCGCCGCGGCAAATTTTAGGCCACGCCTCTGACTAGACCCATTTCACAACTAGTCACACCCATATCCACGTCCCAACCGCAGCCATTTAGCACTGCTGATCACACTGTTTTATATACAATAATTATAAGCAAACAAAAATATGGCCACACAGTGCTCCATACTGTATAATGGCCACACATGATGCTCAATACTGTATAATGGCCACACATGATGCTGCATACTGTATAATGACCGCACATGATGCTCCATACTGTATAATGGCCGCACATGATGCTCCATACTGTATAATGATCCCACATAATGCTCAATACTGTATAATGACCACAAATGCTGCTCCATACTGTATAATGACCCCCCTCCTGTATGCATGGCTCATCTCCCTCCTATCCCATATACATAGCTCATATTACCCCTCCTGTATGCATGGCTCATATCCCCCCCTGCATGGCTCATATTCCCCCCTGTATGGCTCATATTCCCCCCTGTATGGCTCATATTCCCCCCTGTATGGCTCATATTCCCCCCTGCATGGCTCATATCCCCCCCTGCATGGCTCATATCCCCCCCTGCATGGCTCATATTCCCCCCTGCATGGCTCATATTCCCCCCTGCATGGCTCATATCCCCCCCTGCATGGCTCATATCCCCCCCTGCATGGCTCATATTCCCCCCTGCATGGCTCATATTCCCCCCTGCATGGCTCATATTCCCCCCCCTCCTGTGTGCATGGCTCATATCCCCCCCTGCATGGCTCATATTCCCCCCTGCATGGCTCATATTCCCCCCCCTCCTGTATGCATGGCTCATATTCCCCACTGTATGGCTCATATTCCCCCCTGCATGGCTCATATCCCCCCCTGCATGGCTCATATTCCCCCCCCTCCTGTATGCATGGCTCATATTCCCCACTGTATGGCTCATATTCCCCCCTGTATGGCTCATATTCCCCCGTGCATGGCTCATATTCCCCCCTGCATGGCTCATATTCCCCCCCTGCATGGCTCATATTCCCCCCTGCATGGCTTATTTCCCCCCCTGTATGGCTCATATTCCCCCCTGCATGGCTCATATTCCCCCCCTGCATGGCTCATATTCCCCCCCTGCATGGCTCATATTCCCCCCTGCATGGCTTATTTCCCCCCCTGTATGGCTCATATTCCCCCCTGCATGGCTCATATCCCCCCCTGCATGGCTCATATTCCCCCCTGCATGGCTTATATCCCCCCCTGTATGGCTTATATTCCCCCCTGCATGGCTTATATTCCCCCCTGCATGGCTTATATCCCCCCCTGCATGGCTCATATTCCCCCCTGCATGGCTCATATTCCCCCCCTGCATGGCTCATATTCCCCCAGGTATGCAGGCTTATCTCTCCGCTCCTGCTCCTGCTCGGCGCGCCGGCTTATGTCCTCCTTCATCCCCCCCCGTTCCCCCGTCCCTCATACTCACCTGTCTTCCCACTGCACGGCCGTGCCGACATCCCTCGCGCTCTGTCCCGACTCCAGGCGGCGGCGCCGGCGCAGCACCTTCTTCCTGCTTGAGCGGTCATGTGACACCGTTCATTAAGATCATGAATATGCGCATATTCATGATCTTAATGAGCGGTGTCACGTGACCGCTCGTTCAGGACGAGCTGCAGTGCAGACGCCGAGACCATCGCTGGAGCAGGGTGAGTATTCAAGGCGGGCAGGCGAGCGAGCGGGCGGGCGGGTTACGGCGGCGGGGGGGGCCCTGGAGCGGGGGGAGGGCCCTGGAGCGGGGGGAGGCCCTGCCAGCAGATGCCAGTGTCAGGGCCCACCGGAGGATCCTCCGGTTCCCCGGTGGGCCAGTCCGAGCCTGTCTGTGCTCACTCAATGGAATGAATGTGCGCTGGCAGCAATTTTCAGAAAGGGTCTCTCTGAAGCCCTTAAGGATGTCATGGTGGGATTTCCCATGCCTGCTGGTCTGAATGAGTCTATGTCTTTGGCCATTCAGATCGATCGACGCTTGCGTGAGCGTAAAACTGTGCACCATTTGGCGGTATTACCTGAGCATAAACGTATTACCTGAGCATAAACCTGAGCCTATGCAGTGCGATAGGACTTTGACCAGAGCTGAAAGGCAAGAACACAGACGTCAGAATGGGCTGTGTTTCTACTGTGGTGATTCCACTCATGCTATCTCCGATTGTCCTAAGCGCACTAAGCGGTTCGCTAGGTCTGCCGTCATTGGTACGGTACAGTCGAAATTTCTTTTGTCCGTTACTTTGATCTGCTCTTTGTCATCCTATTCTATCATGGCATTTGTGGATTCAGGCGCTGCCCTAAATTTGATGGACTTGGAGTATGCTAGGCGTTGTGGGTTTTTCTTGGAGCCCTTGCAGTATCCTACTCCATTGAGAGGAATTGATGCTACGCCTTTGGCCAAGAATAAGCCTCAGTACTGGACCCAGCTGACCACGTGCATGGCTCCTGCGCACCAGGAGGATATTCGCTTTCTGGTGTTGCATAATCTGCATGATGTGGTCGTGTTGGGGTTGCCATGGCTACAAGTCCATAACCCAGTATTGGATTGGAAATCAATGTCTGTGTCCAGCTGGGGTTGTCAGGGGGTACATGGTGATGTTCCATTTCTGTCTATTTCATCATCCACCCCTTCTGAGGTCCCAGAGTTCTTGTCAGATTACCGGGATGTATTTGATGAGCCCAAGTCCAGTGCCCTACCTCCGCATAGGGATTGCGATTGTGCTATCGATTTGATTCCTGGTAGTAAGTTTCCTAAAGGTCGACTGTTTAATTTGTCTGTGCCTGAGCACGCCGCTATGCGGAGTTACGTAAAAGAATCCTTGGAGAAGGGTCATATTCGCCCGTCGTCGTCACCATTGTGAGCAGGGTTCTTTTTTGTGGCCAAGAAGGATGGTTTGCTGAGACCTTGTATTGATTACCGCCTTCTAAATAAAATCACAGTCAAATTTCAGTACCCCTTGCCGCTGCTGTCTGATTTGTTTGCTCGGATTAAGGGGGCTAGTTGGTTCACCAAGATAGATCTTCGTGGTGCGTATAATCTTGTGCGTATTAAACAGGGCGATGAATGGAAAACAGCATTTAATACGCCCGAGGGTCATTTTGAGTACCTGGTTATGCCATTCGGACTTTCTAATGCTCCATCAGTGTTTCAGTCCTTTATGCATGACATCTTCCGAGAGTACCTGGATAAATTCCTGATTGTGTACTTGGATGATATTTTGGTCTTCTCGGATGATTGGGAGTCTCACGTGAAGCAGGTCAGAATGGTGTTCCAGGTCCTGCGTGCGAATTCTTTGTTTGTGAAGGGATCAAAGTGTCTCTTTGGTGTTCAGAAGGTTTCGTTTTTGGGTTTCATTTTTTCCCCTTCTACTATCGAGATGGACCCTGTTAAAGTTCAGGTCATTTATGATTGGACTCAGCCGACATCTCTGAAGAGTCTGCAAAAGTTCCTGGGGTTTGCTAATTTTTATCGTCGCTTCATCAATAATTTTTCTAGTATTGCTAAACCGTTGACTGATTTAACCAAGAAGGGTGCTGATGTGGTCAATTGGTCTTCTGCTGCTGTGGAAGCTTTTGAAGAGTTGAAGCGTCGTTTTTCTTCTGCCCCTGTGTTGTGCCAACCAGATGTTTCGCTCCCGTTCCAGGTCGAGGTTGATGCTTCTGAGATTGGAGCAGGGGCTATTTTGTCGCAAAGAAGTTCTGATGGCTCGGTGATGAAACCATGCGCCTTCTTTTCCAGGAAGTTTTCGCCTGCTGAGCGTAATTATGATGTTGGCAATCGAGAGTTGCTGGCCATGAAGTGGGCATTCGAGGAGTGGCGTCATTGGCTTGAAGGAGCTAAGCATCGCGTGGTGGTCTTGACTGATCATAAGAACTTGACTTATCTCGAGTCTGCCAAACGGTTGAATCCGAGACAGGCTCGTTGGTCGCTGTTTTTCTCCCGTTTTGACTTTGTGGTTTCGTACCTTCCGGGCTCTAAAAATGTGAAGGCGGATGCCCTGTCTAGGAGTTTTGTGCCCGACTCTCCGGGTTTGTCTGAGCCGGCGGGTATTCTCAAAGAGGGGGTAATTTTGTCTGCCATCTCCCCTGATTTGCGGCGGGTGCTACAAAAATTTCAGGCTAATAGACCTGACCGTTGCCCAGCGGAGAAACTGTTTGTCCCTGATAGATGGACGAGTAGAGTTATCTCTGAGGTTCATTGTTCGGTGTTGGCTGGTCATCCTGGAATCTTTGGTACCAGAGATTTGGTGGCTAGATCCTTTTGGTGGCCGTCTCTGTCGCGGGATGTGCGTTCTTTTGTGCAGTCCTGTGGGATTTGTGCTCGGGCTAAGCCCTGCTGTTCTCGTGCCAGTGGGTTGCTTTTGCCCTTGCCGGTCCCGAAAAGGCCCTGGACACATATCTCTATGGATTTTATTTCGGATCTCCCCGT